>NC_090742.1:44005051-44010051 GCF_036898095.1 Palaemon carinicauda
ATATATATAATACGTATTATATAAATATATATATATATATATATGTATATATATATATATATATATATATATATATATATATATATATATATATATATATATATATATATACAGATAAATAGGTAGAGAGAGATAGAGGTTATATAGTATGTCTGTATCATACACAACAAGATAGAAATAGATATAGTTATAGATTATATAGCATATGTGTGTATTATACAAAACAACAAGTGCAGCCGTTTCTAGTCTACTGCACGAAAAAGGCCTCGGACATGTCAGTTCATGTCTGGGATTTGGCCTGTTTTCATAACCACGCTGGCCAGTGCGGATTGGTGATGGCAGGAGATTTGTCTCATCGCTCACAAAAAACCAACCTAGTATGGGTGGCCCTGAATAGTACAGCTTACATTATATATATATATATATATATATATATATATATATATATATATATATATATATATATATATATATATATATATATATATATATGGGCCTTATTTTAGGAGATTTATTCTTAAATTGATTTTTCAATTATCACAGACAAAGGTATTCCGTCATCGTTTTCTTAACGAACAGATATGAAAGGAATATTAATGTTGTAGATGACAATAGAAATAGATCCGTACAGTCCATTAGTAATTCTCTCTCTCTCTCTCTCTCTCTCTCTCTCTCTCTCTCTCTCTCTCTCTCTCTCTCTCTGAGGAATAAACAACAATTAAGTGAATAGGTAATTTATGTGACTTTGCTGTCAGCTTGTTTAACAGGCAGTAGTTGCAGTGCAAACAAGTTATTCTCTAAAGTCTAAATGTTCATTAGGTGATAGACAAATCAATAATCCCTCTATAAATGACTCAAGTAATTAAAATAAAAATTCTGTAATATTAATATACTTTAAAATAAATTTGACAATTTTGTCTTGGCTTTTGCATGAAAGATGGATACTAACAATGTCCTTTATAACGTTGTTTGATATGTTGTTGTTATCAATATTTCTGTTATTAAAATAAATTACTTCGTTTGGCAATAACTCCTATATATATATATATATATATATATATATATATATATATATATATATATATATATATATATATATATATACATATATATATATTGATCATGGAAGCTAATGTTCATATTTTTATTTACACCTTTTTTTCCTTTTTTACTTCTAACCAATCTTTATCTTATTTTAGCATATACCCGGATCTCCATTCTTAAACAAACATTTGTGTAAACACCATCGATTGTTTTCTGCTAAGAAATTTTTAAATAATGGATAGAAATTTTATTTATATTATATTATATTATATATTACCGGTAAATATTATGTATATATATATATATGTATATGTATGTATATGTATATATATATGTATATATGTAAATATATATATATATATATATATATATATATGTATATATATATGTATATATGTAAATATATATATATATATATATATATATATATATACTGTATATATGTGTTTGTATATATATATATATATGTATATATATATTATATATATATATATATATATATATATATATATATATATATATATATGTATATGTATATATATGTATATGCATATGTGTATATATATACATATATATATATGTATATATATATATATATATATATATATATATATGTATATATATATATATATATATATATATATGTATGTTACATATATATATATATATATATATATATATATATATATATATATATATATAATGTATGTACATATATATATATATATATATATATATATATATATATATATAATGTTATTGGTTTTTATATTTATTAAATTCATTCCCTGGGTTAAAATATACATCTGCACAGCACATAGGTTAAAATACATATCTTCAGTATCCTTCCTGCTATATTGTGTTAATAACCGATATGAACAATAATCGTTGTTTGATTTTTTCGCAATATATTTATCACCAGCGGTTAACAAAATGGGTTTTGACTGTAACTAAATAGCTGTCAATTATTTAGATATTACAATCCATTGTGAAAATATCACTGGTCATCATGCATTATTCTATCGTTATGGAATCCTATTACCGGGCATTTGTAGTCCACTGTTGCCCGGATTACAAACTGTTATGCACGAGTGAGTCGAGTCTCTGATTTTATCTAAACATTTAGAACGATGTCTGATTTTTAATAGTCTGTTTCTGTATACAGTTGGCTGCATGAATTAGGGCATACGTAACAAAAATGGATTTCTTTCCATTTTTATAAAACTCTAGCATTTTTACCGCCGCCAACGAATTTGGGAGGAGGTTATGTTTTCTCCCCTGTTTGGCTGTTTGTGAACTACTTCGTTGCCACAATTTTACTCAGAGTGGGGAAACTTTCATGGATTAATCTTATGTTAAGTTGTGGAAGGGATTAAATTCTTAAAGTCCTTGGTCAAAGATTAAGGTCCACCAAACTGTCTACCCAATTAACCCTAACCTTAACCCAAGTTCGTACATGATTGTCACAGACTTCAAATACGCCTACATTCTAAGATGATTCTGGAAAGGCAAGCTGGTTTTGAGAAATAAGCTTCCGTGGTGGAGGTCTGCACTCAGAGTGCTTTTCTAGTTTATTGTATGCATTATTAACGAGATAATGGTGGGGATTTTTTTTTTCAAATTCATGACGCTGACTATAGAATTAGATTTTAAATGTTTTGTGAGGGATTTCGTGTATAGTTATGTTTTCTCAATGTTTTTTTTTTTCCTCAGTTGAGCATTGGTATACTGTACGTTCATGAATAACGTATGTCGTTAACATTGCAAGATTTTTGGTACATATGAGGTATATTCTATTTTTCACATAACTTCATCCTTAAGACAAAATAACGGCACGAAAATTTTATATATTAAAAATTAACTTTCAATGATCGGTGTTTATTGTTTACTGTAAAGGTTGTTTATTTACTCTGCTTTTATTAGCCTTGTATGACCATACGGATGCATTCCCAATGTTTGCATCTATGCATAATTCATTTCTGGAAATATAATCTACTAGAGTTTGGTATTTGATTATGAGGATTCTCTCTCTCTCTCTTTCTCTCTCTCTCTCTCTCTCTCTCTCTCTCTCTCTCTCTCTCTCTCTCTCTTATATATATATATATATATATATGTATATATATATATATATATATATGCATATATAATATGTATGTATATATATGTATGTACATATATGTATATATATGTATACTATATATATGTATTTATGTGTATATATATATATCTGCATATATATGTATATATGTGTATATATATGTATGTATATATATATATATATATATATATGTATATGTGTATATATATGTATATATATGAATATATATGTACATATACTGTATATATACACTGTATATATAGATGTATATAAATAAATAAGGACGCACATGTTGAAATTTGCGTCGGAGCTAACAAATGTGATAAGTATTTTCTAATGATATCGAACATACCATTTGTGACCGGAGATTCGAACCTACTGATTATTATTTTCAAATCCATGATAAACTATTGTGGAACTTCTAGTGTTCCTATGTTATTGGGATTACCCATTTCGAAACTTTAAGAAGCGACTGAATGAAAAGTTCTTTAGAAATAGGTACTTTAGCTAACTGGACTGAATAAAGTAGTCATAATTTTTGGCCAATGTTCTTCATATTTTTCCTATTGAACGTGGTAGCTATTATTCTCCCATATATAGATTTCTATATATAATGATATATTTGTGCACATGTCATCAACCCAAAGTAGGTCATCAATCTTGGCTTTTCGGTAGTTTTCATTGCTATGGAATTGACAAATATATCTCTTGGATTACGACCCAATTTTCCGAAGGAATGAAGTCTGATGCCATTTCAGACGAATTTATAGCTTTGTGATCCTGCTCAATTATTTCCTAGTTCGTGTGACTTTTTTTTTTTAAGGCCGCAGAGGTACAAAAACCCGATTAACTGAGACATTGGCCTCTTCTAATCTTGTAAATTTAGAATTGGGTATCTTACATGCTCAAAACTATGAGAAGGTTCATTTATGAACCAGAGAAATTCGAGTATATCCAAACAGCATGAATGACCAGCCATGGATATCAATAATACATTGGACGGGGATTGCTTTAGATTAATATAGCCTAATGATAAGCAAGATGAATTGTGAGATTAAGTTAGATGTTGGGTTTATCTTTGTTTAATAATTACGGATGAATGAAAATTAATGGAGTCCATCGCTACTACGAGAAACGTCTTATTTGCTCAAAAGAGAAGAAAGCACTGTGCGAACTAATGTACACAATTGAACAATCGGAAATGTATAACCGCCTTCCATAAGCCTTTTCTTACAATCAGTCGCATTTATGACAGCGTTTCCAATCGATTTTTCCACTTCGATCAATCGTCCTGGGCGCGATCGAGTCTAGAGATTGAGGAACAGAGAGCCACAAGGGCCAGCAGTCTCCAGTAATGGATGTCCTTGTAAAGTTTATTTTTGAAACGAGTTGCCGAGGATCCATTAAAACTTTACGATGTCAGTTTGATTTGTAGTTTCATTAATGGCTGGAAGCAAAATTCGCTGGCTATTATGAGGTCGAGGATTGAAATGGTCTTCCAATTTGTCCATTCTCTCGCAGTGGCGAATCATTCGGATGGATAACTTTCTCTCTTGGCTCACTCATTTCAGAGAGAGAGAGAGAGAGAGAGAGAGAGAGAGAGAGAGAACTCCTGAATCGACCTGCGACCTTAGATTTATGAGATGAAGCAGAAATTAGGTCATGTTTTTTTTTTCGGATTTCCAGGCATCAACGTTGGAATTATAAATTCGGATTCGGTAGTGAAATCAGTACATTGATTATACAATGACTGGCTTATAAATAGTTTATTCTTGGTCCTTATCGTGAGTAATGGCAATCAGAGGTGAAAGTATATTACATATTTGTTCCGGCGCAAATACAAACCCTCCGCTATTTA
>NC_090742.1:44017551-44020051 GCF_036898095.1 Palaemon carinicauda
TATGTATATACAGTATATATGTATATATGTATATATAATCTCAAATAAGTCATATATGTTTATACATTAAAGTCTGGATTCTCTTAACGACCTTGGGATCAGAGCCCCAGGCGAAATCACTCAAAGACTATAGTATCTGACCGGCCGAGTTTCGAACCCTGGCCCAGGATACTTGTATGACATTGACCATACCACTTAGCCACTTCGCTAAGTGGCTAAGTGGTATGGTCAATGTCATACAAGTATCCTGGGCCAGGGTTCGAAACTCGGCCGGTCAGATATTATAGTCTTTGAGGGATTTCGCCTGGGGCTCTGATCCCAAGGTCGTTAAGACAATCCAGAATTTAATGTATAAATATATATGGCTTATTTGATATATGAAATACACGTTTAAATGTGAAAAATTTATTACATATATATATATATATATATATATATATATATATATATATATATATATATATATATATATTCATTTTAGTAGAGGAGAAACTTCTGTTTATAATTGTGTGCATATATATTTATCTATTTAAACATATATTCATGCATTATAAATGTATTTGTGTATGTGGGTATATGGACTGACTGTATAACAGCGAGAAATGGGGAAACAACCATGAAAGATATTTTTTTTCTGTATGCTAAGGCATTCCCATGGAAACTAGATACAAGAAAATATGGAATTAAAGGGAATACTAGTTCTCCGAAGGACTTTTTTTTCGCTTGTAAAATGTAATTTTTGACCTTGAGAGCAGTTAGAAGGATAACAGCTAATTAGGTAGACATGAAAGGGACAATTGATGAATAAAAAGCTATATTTGACATTCTTTTGTCTTTCACCCAAATGTTTCAAATAATTTTATCATAATTGGATCAATTGTTTATACCTTTTTTTCATTTACATAGGTTTTTTTTTGTGCTGGGAGATGATAGAAAGTTTAAAAAATATGTTCGTACAATTTGCTGTTTTATTGTGCAAACAGTCAGTATGGGTTGATTCTTCACTCTACTGTGAAAAAAAAATGAAATTATTTTTCATATCATTTTTTTTTTTTTTTTTTTTTTTTTACTCTGGATTTTAATTCCCTGCTCTTTTGATCCCAATAAGATTATGTACTGCCATTAAATGGGATGTAAAATGCAATGCACTTTTTTCGCATTAAATAAGATTAAATACGTAATATATTTTCTATTCTCTATTATATCCTTTCATACGACCGTAATTTTATTAATGGGTTAAACACTTTTGTTTGATGAATTAAATGAAAATTAAAACTTTCTCTAATAATATATTCCTGAACTATTGAGAAAATAGCTTAGGGCCAATCAGTAGCGCGCAGGCCTCCGTCGTGGCAGCTTATTTCTTGACCTTGACCTTTGACATTAACATGTATTAATTGGTGTGGATTTTCATACACTCAAATATGAACCAAGTTTGAAGTCTCTGTGACTTCGATGTCCAAACTTATGGCTGATCATTAGCGCACGAGAATAGTTAAGTTGCAGACACTACAAGAAACTATCGAGCTTGAGCGGGTCCCGATTCCCAGTCCAGCAGATAATGAAAGGTAATAAAATAATCATCATCATAATCATCTCCTCTTTCTCTATTGACGCAAATGGCCTCGGTTAGATTTCACCGTATAAACAGTTATATTGCAATATGGCGAACATCTTTCTATTATCATGACTAGAGGAGCTGCTTACCATTGTTCTCTAGTCTTGGGTAATGACATAGTCTCTTTACCATGGTCTTCCACTGTCTTGGGGTAGAGTTCTGTTGCTTGAGGGTACATTCGGGCACACAATTCTGTCTTATTTGTCTTTCTCACTTTTTTTTTTACAGTTTAATAGTTTATATATGAAAGATCTATTTCAATGTTGTTACAATTCTTAAAACATTTTATTTAATCGTTCATTAGGTCTTTCGTAGTTTATTCCCTTCCTTCTTTTCTTCACTGAGCTATGTTTCCCGGTTGGAGCCTCTGGGCTTATAGCATCCTGTTTTTCCAACTAGGGTTGTAGCTTTGGTAATAATAATAATAATCTGAATCTGCAGGTGTTTTTAGTTCAGAGCATAACGCTGTTTGCCTAATATGCATAGCATAAGAAAACTGGGAAATGAGAAGTTTTATTTTTTTTATTTTTCCCTCTTTCACAGAGAAAAACCGAATGCGTATGTTAATTTTTCTTTTAAAGTGATGTAGCTATTCATCTCTGGGCTCAGATTTCATATTTTTGTGTGATTTCCTCCTAATAATGTCCTTTTGATATTTGGATTAGTGCATATATTCATAAATTGACAGAGTAAGAAAAGGATATAAACACTTTCTTTATAATTGACATCCTGATTATTTTATAATATAATACTGAATCCAATTACAGGTTTAAAGGAATAGTCTATATCCTTTTTTTCGGAACTTCATAAAAAACAATTAATCGGTACTTAGAGGATATATATATATATATATATATATATATATATATATATATATATATA
>NC_090742.1:44022551-44040051 GCF_036898095.1 Palaemon carinicauda
TCATTTATTACATTAGCTCGGCCAGCTATCTCAATTTTTTCAAAAAAATTTAACAACAAGCCAAAATATGTTTACTAGGTGTGACTGGATATATGTATTATTCTTTGTTTAACTTTAGCCATAAGCAAATGAGGACGAATGTCCAAATAGGCACATCAAAAAAACAATAACAATAATGCATATGAAAAGATATTACCAAAGCAAAGAAAAAAAGTGCATGATAAATACAGATCACATATATGGTACATTGCTAGCAAATGATTATATGGTACCAAAAAAAAATACTGATATACATATGATTCGGTAACTTGTTAAAGAATAATTGTTACCTTTGTCGGAAACATAGATTAACACAATACGGTAACTAATAAAAATATTTGTTACCTTGGTAAAGATTCAATTTTAGTGCACAAACACGAATTCCTGGTACGTACACGTACCACGGTTTCGTACATATATATATATATATATATATATATATATATATATATATATATATATATATATATATATATATATATATATATATATATATATATATATATATATATATATATATATATATAGCTGATATATTTTATTAGATGCCCATAGATTCTGTTGTTTTTATTTTTTTTTTCTCTTTTCTTTTAACATTCCGACTTATATATTTTATTAGATGCCGAGAGAAAAAATGATTTATATATTTTTTTAAAATGTTTTTTTTTTAATGTATTCTAACAATGCAATGTTCAATAATTTCTTCAATTACATATTACTAGCGTACTAACTGCTTTTCGTACACACACAATTTCCAGAGCATTTTACTCCTTTAGCGAATGAGGTGGCCACTTCAAACGGCTTTAAACTGAATTAAATAAGGAGTTTTGTCAGGACATGGCGAAACGTTCTGTTTTAGCTTCCAACTGTTCCGCAACCTACGCCAAACAAGGATGTTCACGGCGATAAATATCATCACCGTCACACTTAATCCTGCTAGTAGTATGGGATGAAGAAATTCCTTTTAAGTCGGTGACAGGTGGTCCATCTCGGTCAATTTCATCAACCGCTTGGCTACCTGTTTGTTGTATGGGAGAGGTAGTGCTGGCATTGTAGACGTCCACGTGAAGTTCGCGAAGTAGGCTCGTTCTCTGATGATAGTCCTTAGCCCGGTCACCATGGAATTAGGGGAAGTCCCGATACAACCATCTGCTGCAACAAAGATGTGTGCAAAGGACGTGGATCCATCCGGGCATGATACATTGAAGCCGTCCTTGTCGTATCGTATCAACGAGCCATTGTTCAGTCTGCAATTGAACTCATTATTGTCAAAGGGATAAAGCTTATCCAGACAATTTTCACTTGTATGGGAGAGAGCACCGTCTAGCACTATACCTAACTCGCATGAATCCATTAAGTTTTTATGGAATTCAAATGAGTCAGCTGTACATATTTTTCTATCCATTGCGTCTGAACAGTGAGTTAATTGATTTAAGTCTTTAATGACCGTATATGTTTCCTTGTCAGGGGAAATCAATACGTGTCTTGTCAAACTGGATATTACTGGATTTGAATGATTCGTCAGGAAAGTCGGAAATGGTGATATCCTGTAAGATTGCCAGGCATCAGAAGAATCAAAGGGAATTGTAATCCTAATCTTGTTATTTTCAACGCTTACTGTAATTAGGCTGTAATAAAATTCTATCCTACGTTCGCCTAACAAAGGAACATAGCCTAGTTTATCCCTTCCGTTCTCCAGAACTAACTTTAAGTAATTTATAGGCAACAAATGGGGCGACAGTACACCTTTAGTTGCTAACGTGATAGCTTCTACATAATCCTTGGATTTCTCAATGAAATGTGCAATTCTGTTATGTATGTGATCTATCTTTGAATCATAATACGTTAACGTTGCCAACAAATCCTGTACTTCCATAATCTGAATGATATTACTTGAATGTTCATTTACTAAATCCATAATTTGATTGATTGTAGCTAACTGATTCCTTAGTTCTGACATAATCAATTCATCTTCATGAGTCAAGAACTCAATTTTCTTATTTTGATTACTAATCTTGAGACGATTGGAAATTCCTAAACCTAAACTTGCAATAGACCCAAAGATGTTTAATGCAGCATAAATAAACGGATTTCGTCTTTCTTTATGTTCGTGTCCTACAGTCCACATCAAAAGGTCACAAGCTAAAGATTCTGTCTCATAAGTCTTATTTTGCAAGTCATCAGATAGCATCTCTGCAACTTTTAATGTCGATCCAAGCGAACTCTCTGTAGTCAAATGAAAATGTCTTCTATGCAACTCATCCAATGAGACAGAAAACCTTGAAATGGCGGTTTTTAACCCTGGATAGGTACGGTGGGTCGTTTGCGACCCCGAGCGTCAAAAAAAAACAGGTTTTTCTCACGTGACTCACCCCTGTGACTGAATTTGTGGGTGATCGACCTGCAGGAGGTGTCTCCCCTACACGCTCTAGTAGTGTCCAGATGTGCATTGCTGTAGCTGTACTCCTTCCCCGATTTCTGAGACGCATCGGGGTCGTTCGCGTCCGAGTTTACCCTTCTGAGGTAGTTTGCATAATTATCAAAGTTATTACGTATTATGAAATTGTCGTAGAATGGTGCAACTTGTATAGGTTATCAGTTGTGGAAAGTCTTGGTGGATTGTTTGGCTACCATGTGCATGTTTTTTTTTTTAGTTAAAATGTCGTTCATCACCACGAGGACCATTTTACCGCGAGTGCCCCTTTTTCATTTTTTTTCATTTTTTTGCCAAGTCATTTTTCCGTAAGATATTGCCAAATAGTGTCGTAAAACTTTTGCTTGTTTAGTGTTGGAAAGTGTGTCTAGATGATCTGGCTACCCATGCATGACTTTGTTTTTGTCAGATACGACGTAGTTATTGGTATATTGGGTATTTAACTGCGGTTACCAATTTCTGTTTTTTTTTCAATATTTGTAAAAATTACTACGTAGTAAGGAATTGCCGTATATTATTCATTTTTTTTTCATGTTTATGTGTTAGAAAGTGTGCCTTGATTGTTGGGCTAACACGTGCATGTCTTTTTTTTTATCTGAGATGTCGTATATTAGAATGTCGGGCATTTTACCGCGAGTGTCCCTTTTTCATTTTTTTTCATTTTTTTGCCAAGTCATTTTTCCGTAAGATATTGCGAAATAGTGTCGTAAAACTTTTGCTTTTTTAGTGTTGGAAAGTGTGTCTAGATGATCTGGCTACCCATGCGTGATTTTGTTTTTGTCAGATATGACGTAGTTATTGGTATATTGGGTATTTAACTGCGGTTGCCAATTTCTGTTTTTTTTTCAATATTTGTAAAAATTTACTACGTAGTAAGGAATTGCCGTATATTATTGATTTTTTTTTCATGTTTATGTGTTAGAAAGTGTGCCTTGATGGTTGGGCTAACACGTGCATGTCTTTTTTTTTATCTGAGATCCCGTATATTAGAATGTTGGGCATTTTTCCGCGAGTGCCCCTTATTATTTGTTTTGCATTTTTTTGCTAAGTCATGTTACCAAAAGGAATTGGCAAGTAGTGTCGCAAAACTTATATTTTTATAGTGTTGGAAAGTGTTTCTAGATGATCTGGCTACCCATGCCTATTTTTTTTTTAGCCAGATATGGCATATATATAAGTATGTGTTCGATTTTCCTGTGATTGCCATTTTTTCGTTTTTTCCCATTTCTTTCAAAATTACTACGTACTAAGGAACTATCACAGAGTAATATTTCATTTATATGTTTATTTGTCGGAAAATATGCCTTGATGGTTTGCCTAGCACGTGGCTGAAATTTTTTTTTTCTGAAATGCCGTATATTAGAATGGCCATTTTTCCACGAGTCCCCCTTTTTATTTGTTTTGCATTTTTTTGCTTAGTCATGTTACCGTAAGGAATTGGCAAGTAGTGTCGCAAAACTTATATTTTTATAGTGTTGGAAAGTGTTTTTAGATGATCTGGCTACCCATGCCTATCTTTTTTTTAGCCAGATATGGCGTATATATAGGTATGTGTTCGATTTTCCGGTGATTGCCATTTTTTCGTTTTTTCTCAATTCTTTCAAAATGACTACGTACTAAGGAACTATCACAGAGTAATGATTCCTCTAGATGTTTATTTGTCGGAAAATTTTGTTTACTTTTTTTTTGATTGAATATCATCAAATTTTTTTAGCTAAAATATTGTTTTACATTTTTTTTTTCGATTTTATTTCCCTTCAAAAAAAATTTTTTGGGTCAGAATTTTAATTTTATAAACGTAAAATAATCGACAATTATCCAGCAACCCACCATACAATTTTTATGCATATCCAATAATAATTAGATTAGTAAATAACACCTTGAAATTGACATACCCTTCCTACATTTCAAGTGGCAGATTAGGGAGTCTGAGTCAGTGTGGTTGGCGGCCATTTTGTGGACATATCCGAAGCGTAAGCTGCCCTATCTATATATATTCTTGTTCCCTATAGAATTTGTGATATTTTGGTATATTTTTACCTGCATAAATATCATATTATATATTAAATATATGTATTTTTTTACGAAATTTCCAAGTACTCAAAAAATTACCTTTAGATATGGCCCCTGATATAAATGTAATTTACAAAATAATGAAGATTTTTTTACATATTTCTATTTTAGGATAACATATGTTTATTCCCTAAAAAAATTAGCCACTTCCTATTTCATTTGGGTACCCAAAAAAATTCATGAAATTTGGACAATTTTTTTTGGCCTAAAAAAGTTACCCTTTTTTTCTCATTTCAGATCTTCACCTCCATGGGTCTGACTTCATCCAAAATACATCAAGATGTGTCCTAAACATTCAAGAATCAATTCCTAAAAGGATTTGTGTATATATGTATAAACTTTTTTTTTATGAATTTTTATGTCAGGTCTTTTTTTTTTCTACTTAATTTTTTAAAATATTTATAATAAATAGTTTTTCTGCAGATGAGTAGTATTTATCTTTACAGTTGTTTTAAGCATTCATTGAAGTTTTTTTTGGCAAAAGAAAAAAGGAGGTTACTGCAAAAACTGATTTTTCAAGAATTTTTTTTGGCGTCGGGGTCGTTCGCGTCCGAGTATACCCTTAAAGGGGTGTCCGAGGACCGTACCTATCCAGGGTTAAGCTAGTGATATCATTCTCTGGAAGAAAAATTGCTTGCATATTCACTTCTACAACTACGTTGCTCGATGTAATAAAAAAGTCTTCTTGTCTTTCAACTATAGTGCCATATTTAAAATCTATACTTTTAGTTTCAGAGCTCATCCCACACGAGAAAAATGTCTGAGCGAACAATATCACTCCCAACAACAAAAAATTCATCTTGGAAACCTGTAACGAGAAAAATATATGTAATTACTCCTGTATTAAGAAGTAAACTTTTAATCACACAAATAAAAATTTTTCCCTCACTTCTTTCCCTCTCTTTTTTTTTTTTTTTTTTTTTTTTTTTTTTTTATTTCTTATGTGAGCCAATGGTACTATTCTCTCATCCGTGGGTTGGGATACGTTTTGAACTCTAAACCTATTGGCCGTTAATGTTTCCAAAATGTTAAATGGGCCTTCAAACTTAGGTGTTAGTTTATAATTGAGTCCTTTACGCACATTTATCTGTATATATACGTTATCACCCACGGTATATGTTTTAGTTGGCTTCGCTATTTTATCATGATTCCTTTTCATTATGATTTGTGATTCTTCTAAATTCTTTCGAAGGATATCATATCGACTTTTGCTTGCATTTATACATTCTTTTAAAGGATTTGATAGATTAGTTGTAGGCGTTAATACATGGAAAGGCGTTCTAACTGGGGTACCATACAATGCTTCATGCGGTGACATTTTAATTGATATATGATATGAATGATTCAGAGTACTCAGTGCCGCAGGTATTGCAATATCCCAGTTGGGGTCTGATCCCCCTAGTGTTACTCTTAATATATTTAAAACTTTTCTATTTGCTCTTTCCACTAGCCCATTCGACTCTGGGTGATATATCATGGTATTTATTTTCTTTATGCTAAGGAATTCACACAATGAGGTAAGAAAGTGATTATTAAATTCACCACCCGAGTCTGAGATTATCATGTGTGGAATTCCATGTCTACAAATGTAACACTCGTAAAACTTCCTAGCGCATTCAATCGCAGTTTTAGTTTTAAGCGCTATTAGTTCTGTATATCGAGTTAAAGCATCTATAATTACTAAGAGGTGCTTATTTCCTCTGTCTGACTCATAAAATCCTGTTAACAAATCTAAATGTATTCTATCAAAGGGTTGATTGGGCACGGGATAAGCCCCTAGGCTGACAGGTGTTTTCGTATGCCCTTTGTTTTCCTGACATGTGCGACAATTAGCTATGTGTCTTTTTATATCTGTAAGCATCGTATGCCAATAAAACAATGATTTGGCTTTCTGTGACATTAATGAGAACCCCGGGTGTCCATGTAATGGATTTGAATGCAACCAATTCAGGACAGTGGAAATAAGTGAGATTGGTACTACTACCTGGTCGTTAGTTACATGTGGTGTATTGCGGGTTTTCCATGTCACAGTCCTACACAGAATATTATCTTTGATTATATAATTCTGCTGCTTATACTTTATATATCCCTTTTCCTTATGATTGCCTTTCAAAGCATTTATAATTGTTTCTATTTTCTGATCTTTTCTTTGCTCAGTCTGTAATAATTCAGCGCTCCAGCCTAAATCTCCTTGTTCAGATATCGTTTTAACAATAGGCATGGATGTTGATATATCTATTAATTCAGCTAAAGTCTCCGTACAAGATGACACGGGGTTGCGTGATAATGCATCCGCAATGATATTTGCTTTCCCAGGTAAATACCCGATTCTTGCGCCAAAATCTTGAATGATCAAATGCCACCGAGTTCGTTTAGGGCTGTGGTTGAAGCCTTTAAAGAACTCGGTTAGTGGTTTATGGTCAGTAAGAACCTTAACGGGATAACCGTAAATTATGAACTTAAAATGCACTAGTGAATTAACAATAGCTAGCCCTTCCTTGTCTATTACTGCATACTTACTTTCGGAAGTTCTCAATTTTCGAGAATAAAAAGCTATCAGGAAAAATTGTTTATCATATTGCTGAAGCAATACCCCTCCTACTCCTAAGTCTGAGGCGTCTGTTGCAATGAAGAATTCCTTACCGAAGTCGGGGAACTTTAAGATAGGAGAACTACACAGTTCATCTTTCAAGGTATTAAACGCCTGTTGATGATGCTCAGACCATATGAAATCTACGCCCTTCTTCGTAAGATCAGTTAAAGGAGCAGCTATTATTGAATAGTTGCGTATAAAACACCTGTAATATCCACTACAACCCAGAAATTGCTGTATTCCCTTGACATTAGTAGGTATGGGAAAATTACGTATAGCCGACACCTTATCATGGACTACTTTAAGACCTTGGCTTGACACCATGAAACCCAAATATATTAATTCTGTTTTGAAAAATTCACACTTACTAATCTTTACCCTTAAGTTATGTTGTCTTAATCTCTGTAGTACTAGTTCTAACTTACGTAGATGTTCTTCTAAGGTGTTGGAAAAGATTACAAGATCATCCATATAGGCATGCAATATATCCCCTATGTTAATCATTCTTGTAAATGTTATAGGAGCACAACGTAAACCAAAAGGCATCTGTAAAAATTCATAATGTCCCCTGGCTGTGCTGAAGGCTGTGTATGGGATACTATCTTCTTCTAATGATATCTGGTGAAAGCCTTTAAGTAAGTCCAAACTGGTAAAATATTTATTCTGACCTAACAAAGACAAAATATCGTCAGTACATGGCACTGGGAATCGATCAGGGATCGTCTCCTCGTTTAGACGACGGAAGTCTACGCAGATACGCCATGTTCGATCTTTTTTCGATACAACTATTAATGGAAATATATAAGGGCTGTTTGATTTCCTAATGACTCCATCTTCTAGCATTTTACCTACTTCATCATTTATTTCATTCTGGAATTTCATAGGGAGTCTGTACGAGGGTACATAGATAATTTTCTGCTTGTCCTTTAACCTTGTTTGATGCTCGATCACATCTGTTTTTCCTAAGGATCCATCCGTAGTGGAAAAAACATCATGATATTTAGTTAAAAGTCCAAAAATTTTCTGCTGAATTTCTTCGTCTTGAATGTCTTTATTGATTTTATTTTTAATAGATTGCAAAAGGGATTCATCCGCAACTGATTGAGAGTGATTGATTTCAGCAACGGTAAGAATACGATGTTTATAAACTTCTACATCCAAGATATGTTGATTTTTGTGAATTACTAGTGTTATTTAAATGATTACAGACTTCAATATTACATTGTTGATGTGAGCCTACTGTATAAATAGCTTGTGTGACACACAATCTGTTAGTTTTCAAAGTGTCGGAAAGGATTAATATTTCAGATCCCGGTAATGTTTTCTTTATTTGCACTATTAAATTCGAAGGTACGTTTGGCTCGATAGTTTGCGTGCAAGATGATATTACGGGTGAACGAGAATTCTGCTGGGTCGCGTATATTATTTCTTTATTAGTGAGACAAGTTATTGGTTCTTCAACGTACGTTACGGTTACATTTGTCGTCTCCTTTTTATCCAAAACTGATTTTAAGGTATAAGAAGACTTATAGAATTTCTCTTTGATATACACGCCGTGCTTGGCAGGGGCTAAGATAATGTTTTGATTTCCCATAGATGGGTATCCTATAATTACAGCTGGATACATATCAATGTTTTGTACAACAACAAATGTATCGGCAAACGTGCGTTTACCGACTTTGAATTGAACATGAGTTATGCCTATTACATTTAATTCATTATTTCCTATACCCGAGAGTCTAACTCCGGATTTTTCAATTGGAAAGTTCGAAAACAACAAATGATGTGTCCTCAAATCCATGATATTACGTGGACTACCGGAGTCAAAAAATAACGTAAAGGATTTGTGTTCTAAATTTACAGCATATAAGGTTGGTCGTAACTCATTTTGGCTTATTATTGTATGAATTCGTTGCAAATCTACGGGAGCATGCACTGTTTTACTTAAATCGGCCGTGTGTTTCATAGGAAAATCTATTGCCTCACAATTATCTGATAAAACATTAAATTGATTATTCAATACTATTGATGTTGACATGAATGACCTTGACCCAACATCACTCTCTTCCCCACTGGAGTTAACTATGTGGTATTTGCTTTGCTCTGCACTTTATGAAAATTAGTCTGACCTTGCGAGGTCTGGTTTGACGACCCAGGCTCAGCGATATTCGAAGAAGTGTTTGTTTGTTTCGGACTCTGAACTGCATTGACATTTGGTTGTTTCTTCTTATTGTTAAAATGAGGATTTTTCTTTTTATTTCCATATGGAACTGACTGTGGAATTGACTGTGTATTTCTGGGATTCTGTTGTGTCTTACGCGAGTAACATTGATTGTACGAATGAGTTGAACTATTATGTATCGAACAGAATTTCGTTCTGCAGTCCGTGCTTAAGTGACCTTGACGTTTGCAATTATAACACGTCATTCCTGCTACTTGATTATTATTAACTACGTTCACTGTTTGTGGCTTTGTTTCATTCTTTGCAAAAACTTGAGTTAACACGGGATCGAGATCTGGACACTTAGCCATGTGTTTTTTTATCTGTTTATATACATCCAATTCCGTACTTGCAGGCGTTAACTTTTTATCAAAACACCGCACTAAAGCTTCAGGCAACATAAGTGTCATGCAAGTTAAATACATTAATCGTAAAAAATCTTTCACGGAGATGTTATCTCTAGTAACCCAAGTGGAATTACCTAAAATATCCTGATATTCATTAAGCCTATCAGCTATGAGAGCTGCTCTCTCAATAACATTAAGCCGATTCATTATGGCTTGATTAAGTGTATTTCTTAACGTTAATACTACATCCAAGGCTTCTTCACCCCCATAGACCGCGCGTAACCTAACTTTGAAATCATCCCAGGTAACTGCTTCTTGAAATGAAACTCCTCTTAAATACGCACTCGCATCCCCCTTGGAAAAATCTATAAAACTTTTAGCTTCTTGTAATTGTACAAAAGGGTCTACGATTTGTTTGGCATTTAAATGGGCATCGACGGATGAAATCCATGACTCCACATTTTGAGGCAAGAACCCATTAACCCGACCCTGAAAAGGAAGGATTGCAGACCTGGCATTTACAAGCGTCACTTTCGGGAGAGGATTAATCTGTCCTACGCCACTAGGTCCAGGGGTGGGGCTCACAGGGGGCGTCATGACTGCTGTATTTCTTTTCCTATCTCTTCGACCCCTTGCAATTCTATCAAAATATCTATATGAATACAGACGTCCACTGCTTAAACGCATAAGTACCCACTGACAAAGATTTTAACAAAATTCCCCAAAACAATGCTACTAATCCCAAGACATTTCCCGAGAATTTCTGAAAGAAAACGGAACACAAAGATATTTCCCGTAAATTTCTGAAAGAAAAAGGAATTAGCACAAAGAGAGAAAAAATTCTAGATGAGAATTCGGAGTTGAACACAGTTTCCTTTAATGAAAGGAAAATAAAAGATTAGCAAACCACTCACCCCAGTAATAATCGACTAACGACTCGTGATAACTACACTTCACTGCCCAAACTGAAATGAATTTGAAAATTGTACTTAGCTTATATATGGTTCTGTGTGATGTCGTCACATCCTCTCTCTCTCTTGAGGTTTGTTAGCGATGTTTCGTCCGAGTTTCCGTTGAATGTAGTGCTTCCTGGATATGTTTTGTAAGCGTTGAACGTCAGTCCTTGGGTTTCCTAGGATGTTGATTGAAGATCCAGTTCATCAGTTTGTATGTATAACATTCATCAAATGTTGTAGACTTTGATGGACTATGTTACTTAGTCGAAATTGTAGATTCATTAACGTTGATTTCTTGAAGATCTTTCTCTGGTTTTTACTGCTTTATTTTTGATTTCTTGAAGATATTCCTCTAATTCTTAGAGTATTATTATTAATTTCTTGAAGATCTTTCTCTGATTCTTAGAGTTTAAGCGCTGCCACCATTTATTAGTGTGCTACTGTTATTAACACACATTGAGTATGTGTTGTTTGAGATGTTGAGTCTTGAAATAAAGTTCATCATGGTAACTTTAAAAATGGTTTATTCTCTAAAAACAACAGTGTTAAACATTTCCATCACAGGAGTGTAGCTGGTTTGGTCGGATGACCAATTCAGGTGAAGTATAGATATGAACTGCCTAAATTATCGATATCACAGATATCATATGTTTAGTTGTCTCAGCATTTAAACACAATATGTAAACTTTACATTCGTCTCTCGGAAGACACCTGCATCCGGTGACGACACAATCTTTCACACGGTATGCATTTGTGTTGATGTTTCAGAAAAATGTTACATTGCCGAGGGATGCAAAATACATCCTGTTTATGATTTTATCTGACTACAGCAAATCTCACGCTAGCATCTTCATCCACAATGACATATTACGTCATGTGTTTTAAACATGTAATAATTAACTATTTCATTTATTACATATATATATGTATATATACATATATATATATATATATATATATATATATATATATATGTGTATATATATATATATATATATATATATATATATATATATATATATAGTGTGTGTGTGTGTATGTGTATATGTATATATATATATATATATATATATATATATATATATATATATATAGATAGATAGATAGATAGATAGATATTTACATATACATATATATTTAAAGTGCGACTTTATCACTTTCATCATTATTAAACTCGGCCCAGAGAGCTCCTCTTCGCCCTGCTCTTTCCTCTTCTTACTTCCGAAGCTTTAGGTCGGCGAGTGTGCACACGAAACAATTGATAATAATAATAATAATAATGATAATAATAATAATAATAATAATAATAATAATAATAATAATAATAAAAATGATTATAATAATAATAATATTACTTATTATTATTATTATTATTATTATTATGATGATGATGATGATGATATTGATGATTATTATTATGAATATTATGATGATGATGATTATTATTATCATTATTATGATGATGATGATGATGTTGATTATGATTATTATCATTATGATGATGATGATGATGTTGATTTTGATTATTATTATTATTATGATGATGATGATGATGATGTTGATTATGATTATTATTATGCTGATGATGATTATTATTATTATTATGGTGAAGATGATTATTATAATGATGAAGATTATTTTTTTTGATGGTGATGATAAATATGTTGATTATTATTATGATGATGATTATTATTATGACGATGGTGATGATTATTATGATGATGATGAAGATTATTTTTTTCTGATGATGAAGATTATATTTTCTGATGATGATGATTATGTGATTATGATGATGATAATTATGACGATGGTGATTATTATGATGATGATAATGAATAAGATGTTGGTGATGATGACAAACCAAAAAAACTACTTAGCCTCAGCAAAGCCCTTTAGAAGTAGAAGGATTCTGAGAGAGAGAAAGAGAGGAAGGAAGACCTGTTCCCCGGGAAACCTCGAAGGTAGGCTTCTCGACTCCAAGCAAAGCCCAGAGGAGAGCCCCCACTTCGAGAATACCCAGCAAGGTCCCCTTGGCCGACGGAAAGGTGGTCCCCGGGCCCCTCCGAGTCGATCCCCGAAGAGGGACTTTATACCACGTCCGTGGCGCCTTTGCGACCATGGCTCCGTCAGGAGATCCTCGAGGAGGGCGTCCCGGCCGAGCAACGGCCCCCGGGTAACTCCAGGGAAACCCTGTATAGGTGACCTGTATGCCAATGAGCAAGAAAGATAGGAGAGAAGAGATTCAAAGGTAATACTGACCGGCCAGCCGAGACCATGAAGACAAATACGGAAACTGCAGGCTTCACTAGAAATTTCTTTTGAAAAACACCGATAGGAAATATTGATGTAAATTTGAGTAAAATATAGTATTCATTTTATTTGTGATATTAATATTTGGAAACAAATATTACTTTTGATTTTAATAATAACATTATTTTCACAATATGTTAAAAAATATAGAATTATATGAGCATTAAAATAATTTTATAACGAGGTCTCAACTGAGGAGATGTGCTGCATTCAGACATAGAACGGTCTTCCATCAGTTCCTTTCAAATGCCGGAGAGACTGAGAATCCGATCTTCATCCCGTTTGGAGACCTCTTTTGGATCTAACCGAGTGGGCCCTGTTTTTGCAGTGACATAATTCGTTGTTATGCTTAGAATTAAGAGCTTAATTCATAGTTTTTGGGCCATTCGGCCGAATGCAGAGACCGGGAAACCCATTCGCCACGAGATCCATAAAGAAAAAAAAAAAAGAAAATCAAACACCAAAACAGATAAAAAAAGGATGATGATCTTGAAGACGTCCTTCAAAAGAAACACCCGGATCTTGGTGACACGTTTCCGAGCTTTTCCTCAAGACCAGAACTAGATTGAAGACCAAACTATTCCCGTAAAATGTAAACATAAGGAAGGATCGGAAATCAACACTGAAGATGCGTCGCGAATTTGAAAAAAGAAAAACTTTCATCTTTTTCTTCTTCAGCTTCTCTCCTTTCTATATTGGGTCACGGTTTCTGATCAGAACTTTTTCTCAAATTGCCTCGGAGGTGAACTCATTCCTTGATAACTCTTGTCTATCAACATTTTTCCATTTCAAAGATTTTCGGCGTTTTCATTTATCAATATTTGTAAATTGATTTCTGAATATCTAAATATTTCTCTATCAAAACTTTCAACACAGCAGCTTTGATATTAAAGTGTATATCCATCATCCAACAAATTTAGTCTTGATGAAGTCACGTGAAAAGTTATTCGAAACACATGTCAACAACAAATAATAAATGGAGATACATAAATGTAGTTTTCATTTTAATCTGAAAACTAAATGAAAGAGAGAGAGAGAGAGAGAGAGAGAGAGAGAGAGAGAGAGAGAGAGAGAGAGAGAGAGAGAGAGAGAGAGAGAGAGCCACTTCGAAGTCTATCAACCAACTTTTGTGTTAGTTCTGATAACTTGGTTATTAAATAAGTGAGGTCCTTTACAATTATATTTCACGTCGAGATCAGAGTAGGAATCGCAAATTATATATATATATATATATATATATATATATATATATATATATATATATATATATATACATATATATATATGTATATATATATATATATATATATATATATAAATATATATATACATTATATATATACATTATATAAATACTGTATATATACTATGTATACATATATATATATATATATATATATATATATATATATGTATATATATATATATATACATAAATATATATATAACTACTGTATGTATATATATATACATATATATATATATATATATATATATATATATATATGTATATATATATGTATGTATGTATGTATACATATGTTTATATATATATATATATATAATATATGTATGTATGCATGTATACATATGTTTATATATATATATATATATATATATATATATATATATATATATATATATACATAATTACATTATATATATATATAAATATATATATATATATATATATATATATATATATATATATATATATATATATACATTTATATATACCGTATATATATATATATATATATATATATATATATATATTTATATATACCGTATGTATATATATATATATATATATATATATATATATATATATATATATATATATATATATATATTACACTATATACATATTATTTACATACATAGATAAACACACATACATACACGGGGCATTTGGATGATGAACACGAAACTTTCCTCTTAACTGGCCTTGAACATATTCCGAATTTTTAAAAATTGTTTGTATCAAACTTCCACCACCATACCCTTTATATTAAAGTGTAGTTCCAAAACTCAATGTAGTCCTGAACAAGGGTCACGAAGTGATGCGAAACACGTCGCGACACCAAACAATAAATGGCGAAAAGTAAATGTATTTCTATTATTCTGAAAACTATCTGCAGGACGATCTGTCCGAGGAAAAGCTGTCTTAGATTTCTGGACGGGCTGAGACGTTGTCGATTTATTACATGTATATATATATATGTATATGTATATATATATATATATATATATATATATATATATATATATACATACATATATGTGTGTGTGTATGTATGTCTTACTTATAACTGTAATCGAACAGTTTAACAAGTTTTTTTTCAAAAAGGCCCATAAAAGAAACACAGGAAATATAAGTAAATCACTATATTTCGGCCAATAAACATTGACCCTCTTTAGGATGTAAATTAAAAATGAGGAATACAGTTGACTGTGACGATTCAGATCAGATTCAGATTGAGGCTTCGCCTTTGCAACGGCGCCTCTTAAGTCTTTTAGTTTTGTGTGTTCCTTATTTTCACTAGTTTTTCTCTTTTCATCCACATTTGTTTTAGTACACTTTTCTTATTTTCAATATTTTCTTCACGAAAAAGTAATTTTCCATCTTCGTATGGTTGTTGGAGCTCAATCGCTTTTATTTTTATATCACTAAATTGTGGACAATATAACAAAGTGGTTAGCATTTTCTTCTACATCACAGAATACACAGTTTCTATTTTCATCTTGGTGTCTGTTTTTTATATTCAAGCCCAATGTGTTTGTTTTTGCTCTGAATAATGAAATTGAAGAAAATGTGTTGTCATATACTTCCTCCTCCTTGATTTCACTTTTCCATGTTTTATACAGAATTAGATTCTCCTTGCACTCCATTTCACTCTTCCATTTGCTTGTGTCCTATTCTCTTGTTCTCCTCTTTATGTCCTCTTTCGTACATCTCTTGACTTCTTTCATCACCATCCCACATTCTTCAGCATACTTCTTCACATGCATCCACCACTTCCTCTCTTTTTCTTCCATATCATTGACTATTGTTGTTAGTGTCCAATTGTTCTACAGTTGTTATAATTGCTGGAAGGATTAGCCAAATTTAATTACATCCAGGTGCGTTTTATTGTTGAGCCGCTCGGAGGATGTCTTGACCTCTGATGCATATCTGGTGGTCGGTCTCTGTGGATTATCTTCTTAATGATAGGGTTGAGAAGAATATTGTCCACTGTGTCAGCTTTCCATTGGCCGCCAGATAGGTTCATTGTGTTTGATTGATTTATGATGGCTGATTCCAGGATTTTCCTTCTGTACGGACAGGTACTCTTAAAAAGCAAAGACGACCCATCAGACTCACTCCAGTTAATCTGGTGCCCTAAATCTCTAAGGTGAACGAAAATCCCCGAGTTTTCATAGTCATACCTAACAGATCTTTTGTGTTCGGATAATCGTTGAGATAGTTTGCCCAACGTAGACTTTCTCCCAATCACCACATGGTACTTTATAAACGCCGGATTCTATATCTCTCTTATTTTGATATACATTAATTAGGGCGCTTCCTATGGTCTTGGAATATGAAAAAACAAAGGGGTTCTCAGTTTTGATGTTATTTGTTATATTTTTAATACCTTCTATATATGGGAGTTTTATCTTATTTTTAAAATCTCTTTGGTTAGTAACATCATGATCTTTATAATATATCGTGTTGGCTTTGTTGATGGCCTTGACGTAGAATTCCTATTTACAAAGATCCCGATCAATGATGTACTAAGTTTCTTGAGGGAAAAATTAATCCCCTATGAAGATCACTTCCCCCATACTTGAATAAAGACAAATAGAAATTTTACTTATTCCTCTTATTCATGAAAATGAAGGAGTTGTTAATACCCCCACTTCAATAAACTTACTGGGGAATTTAAAACATGAAACTGCCCTAAGGATGGGTAGTTTAAGGTCTTGTTTTACACTTGCATGATTATATAAAGTAAGAAAAAAGGATGAGAAAGGAAATGAGATATAAGGCCGTAGGAAGAACGACATCGGCAGTTTCTCGAAAGATAACTATTGATCTTTACAGAGGAAATGTCTGATGTGGGTTGGAAAGGGTTGTTAGATGAGTGAAGAAAGGAACAATGGCAAAGATAGTTCTAGCAAGAAACTATTAGGTTTTATTGCCGCTAGAAAAAGTTTATCGATTAGGACAAAAACCTTAGATTTGAGAGCTGATTGTCTGATTCCGTTTGGTTTTCACAAATAGCCTAGTATTAGAAAAATAGAATTATATCTATAACTCTTGATAAAAGATTACTGTGGTGGCCATTAAAACAAAGTGTAAAGTGTGATGAATCGCTATTGAAATCACCCACTATGAAAGTTTCTGCAACCTCACCCTCCATGTGAGCTGGAGATGAGGGGTTTGTGGGAGCCTATACTGTTTGTCTACCTGCTAAGTCTTCAGCAGCCATTGCCTGGCCCTCCCTGGTCCTCGCTTGATGGAGAGGGGACTTGAGCGCTGATCAT
>NC_090742.1:44048202-44058202 GCF_036898095.1 Palaemon carinicauda
CCAAGGGCCTTAATGGTGCCACTTAATCGTGTCAAGGTATGACTATACGAAGGTGCTTAGTCAACCCACTATTTTTCAGTAACCGAAGAATTATCGAGACAGTGACTTGTGTGGTCTTCCCCGGAGTTGTCTTACATTAGACTTTATTATCTATTCATCTACATATATATATAAATATATATATATATATATATATATATATATATATATATATATATATATATATATATATATATATATATATATATATATTGTTTGTGTGTGTGTGTGCGTGCGTGGGAAATAAGGTATAAACACTGATAGTCCGTGGGCTGAGGGGGCTCACCTTGCATCCCCCCCCCCTTAAAATTGACCAAAGTGCATTCAGGTTGTAGCATTTGATCCATATTATCATTTCTTTAATGTTCCCATTGAAAAAATAGGGACTCACCACCACTGCTCGTCCACTTTATTTGATGACGTCATCGAATTTTGCAGCTGTCAATTTTGGGGTAGGGGAAACCTATTAGACATAACTCCGGACTGAATGGTCAGAGAAAGATAAATGACATATCAAAATGTTTGCTTTGGGCCTCTCTAACAGATAAAATAGACAGTTTGCAATTATGTTTAATAATTAGGTCACCAGAGGTCAAAAGGTCACCAAATTTGGGGTCAAGTGAAAATTTTAAGCACCTCCATAAATGTAACCTCAGGACCAGCCAGACCAACATATTGTGACTTTTTCTGCCTTATTTCATCTCTAGAGACCTCAAGAAATAGAATGATACCCATTAAGTGTACTTATTGGCCAAATCATGGAAATGAGATGTTATGTAAAAAGGTAAATTTTCAAATTCGTCGTTTTTTTTGCCTCAAAATCGTAAATACTGATAAAGCTCATAACTCTTCTTATAGAGGGGCTACGGAAATTATTTTGGTGTGTTTTCCCAGGTTTTGGGGGTCAAAGAATCCAAAAAAGCATTCTCAATAATGTCAACTAATTATATCATGCTGAAATTCAAGATGACCGCCACTCTGGACGCCGTAATTTTGACTTTGCTATAACTCTTCCATGAATGCAGCAAGAGAGATAATATTCGTGTCCTCACCCAGGTTCTTGAGATCAAAGCATCCAATAAAGGCAGTCTCAACAAGTCTGTCAGTAAATTTGTGGAAAGTCACATGAATTAACAACAGAAATGCTTTATTTGAAGGTTACGACAATCATGAACGAAATACAATAAAACTGTACATGAATGTACAATATACTCCTAGGATGCAAGACCTCATTGGGAAAATTCACAGTGTTGCTTTGGACTACAGAAAAAAAGTGACTTTCCTCAAATTTACTGACAGACTTGTTGAGACTGCCTTTATTGGATGCTGTGATCTCAAGAACCTGGGTGAGGACACGAATATTATCTCTCTTGCTGCATTCATGGAGGAGTTATATCAAAGTCAAAATTACGGTGTCCAGAGTGGTGGCCATCTTGAATTTCAGCATGATGTAATTAGTTGACATTATTAAGAATGCTTTTTTTTTTTTATTCTCTGACCCCCAAAACCTGGGAAAAAACATCAAAATAATTTCTGCAGCACCTCTATAAGAAGAGTTATGAGCTTCATCAGTTTTACGATTTTTAGGCAAAAAAACGACAAATTTTAGAATGTACCTTTTTACATAACATCTCCTTTCTATGATTTGGCCAATAAGTACACTTAATGGGTATCATTCTATTTCTTGAGGTCTCTAGAGATGAAATAAGGCAGAAAAAGTCATAAGCTATTGGTCTGGCTGGTCCTGGGGTTACATATATGGAGGTGCCTAAAATTTTCATTGACCCCAAATTTGGTGACCTTTTGACCTCTGGTGACCTAATTATTAAACATAATTGCAAATTGTCTATTTTATCTGTTAGAGAGGCCCAAAGCAAACATTTTGATATGTCATTTATCTTTCTCTGACCATTCAGTCCGGAGTTATGTCTAATAGGTTTCCCCTACCCCAAAATTGGCAGCTGCAAAATTCGATGATGTCATCAAATAAAGTGGACGAGGAGTGGTGGTGAGTCCCTATTTTTTCAATGGGAACATTAAAAAAATTAAAATATGGATCAAATGCTACAACCTAAATGCACTTTTGTCAATTTTTAGGGGTGGTGCAAGGTGAGCCCCGTCAGCCCACGGACTATGACAAGTATTGTCGCATTTCTTTAAAATATCTTTAAATAATTAGAAGAACCCTGTTTCAGTTTTCACACACACACACATGTATATATATATATATATATATATATATATATATATATATATATATATATATATATATATATATATATATGGATATATACAGTATATATGTATATATATATGTATATATAAATGGATATATAAATGGATATATATATATATATATATATATATATATATATATATATATATATATATATATATATATATATATATATGTATATATATATATATATATATGCATATATATGTATATGGATATATATACATACATATATATGTGTATATATATATATATATATATATATATATATATATATATATATATATATGTATGTATATGGATATATATACATATATATATATATATGTGTATATATATATATATATATATATATATATATATATATATATATATATATAAATATATATATATATATATATATATATATATATGTATATATGGGTATATATGGATGCATATGTGTATATATATATATATATATATATATATATATATATATATATATATATATATATATATATATATATATATATATATATATATATATATGTGTGTGTGTGTGTGTGTGTGTGTGTGTGTGAGAGAGAGAGAGAGAGAGAGAGAGGGAGAGAAATGGATACTTACGTCTCCAAGTATCATCTGTCACTACTGAAGGATACAAGACGAGGTGCATAATTTCCAGTTCTGATTCTTTTTATCATAAATTCCTTATCCCTCTCCATACGAGGTACTTGCATAAAGGAATGACTTTGGAATGATTACCAAAGGACATTTGCTTCCCGGCCTTTTAGCCTGTGGCAGGGATTTCAAAGGGGTTGAGATTTGTGTAAAAGGAAGGCCAATTAAACGTTTTACGAGACCCTTCCTTAGATTTCAAGGAGAACAAACTTTTGCTTTTATGGAAGCATGCTGAATACTGCTTCCAAAGATTGCGTTTGTGAGAGGATTTTGTCACTTATGGTATTGTTTTGTTCGTTGTTAATACATCTCTTAATTTTATTCTAATTTGCTTTTTACTTTCTTTTGTATAACTAATTGCATTGAATTTTTTACTTTTGGTTTTATTTTGAAGTGTTAAGGGTCCCCATTTCTAGTAAAAGGAAACCATTATCCTTCTCGGGATATCAAAGCATGCATAAAATCTCTTTATATATATATATATATATATATATATATATATATATATATATATATATATATATATATATATATATATATGTGTGTGTGTGTGTATCTGTATATATATGTGTATGTGTAACTGTGTGTGTATATATATATATATATATATATATATATATATATATATATATATATATATATATGTGTGTGTGTGTGTGTGTGTGTGTGAGTGTAACTGTATATATGTATATATATATATATATATATATATATATATATATATATATATATATATATATATATATATATATATATATATATATATATATATATATATATATATAAATATATATATATATATATATATATATATACATATAAATATATATATATATATATATATATATTTATATATATATATATATATATATATATATATATATATATATATATATATATATATATATCTCATAGTCAGATTATTTTTCTAGATGTTATATTAGCCATATAGTTTCTATTTATTCGTTTTTAGCACTACTACTGTAAAGTATCCTAAAATTCAAGTTGCTGAACACAAAAATCATTGTCCATTTGTCCTTATCTACATAGTTGAAAATTGATTTTCTCAGAAGCAGTGCGAATTAAAAAAAATTATTGTAGAAGTTTGTCCCTATCTACATAGTTGAAAATTAATTTTCTCAGAAGCAGTGCGAATTAAAAAGAAAATTATTGTAGAAGAAAAATTGACAAGTAAATTATATAAGCAATTGGACTGTTAGATAGATAGTTATATATAAACAATTAAAAACTATAAATTGTACCTGGTGACTATAACCTATAAAGGATGATATTCCAAATTTATCCCTCAATTCCCATCATAGCAGGTAGAATATTCCCAATCAAAGGTGTTTACTGATAAAGTTGGTGTCAACAGCTAGTGGGTTTTGTTCATCATTCATATTCGTCATTTTCGGGTGAGGGGTGTGTTGTTGTTTCATGCAAGTTTATACACCAGTTCATATGCTGAATTAAATTTAAATGATTAGTTGAATATGGGTGTTCGATGTTAGGTTATTAATAATATGCTATTTCAGTCATACTTTAAAGCTGGTGGAGGTGTTTACAAGGAAGAGTTCGTTTTGGTTTAGGAGAAACGTCTATGTATGTGTATATATACAAACATATATATACTGTATTTATGTATGCATATTCCCCTATGTAATAAAGAGTAAGTGTCAGGCGATATATATATATATATAAATATATATATATATATATATATATATATATATATATATATATATATATATATATATATATATATGTATGTATGTATGTATGTATATATATGTATATACAGTATAAATGTATATATATATGTATATATATATATATATATATATATATATATATATATATATATATATATATAATCTCAAATAAGTCATATATATTTATACATTAAAGTCTGGATTCTCTTAACGACCCTGGGATCAGAGCCCCAGGCGAAATCACTCAAAGACTATAGTATCTGACCGGCCGAGTTTCGAACCCTGGCCCAGGATACTTGTATGACATTGACCATACCACTTAGCCACTTCGCTAAGTGGCTAAGTGGTATGGTCAATGTCATACAAGTATCCTGGGCCAGGGTTCGAAACTCGGCCGGTCAGATATTATAGTCTTTGAGTGATTTCGCCTGGGGCTCTGATCCCAAGGTCGTTAAGACAATCCAGAATTTAATGTATAAATATATATGGCTTATTTGATATATGAAATACACGTTTAAATGTGAAAAATTTTATATATATATATATATATATATATATATATATATATATATATATATATATATATATATATATATATATATATATATATATATATACATTTTAGTAGAGGAGAAACTTCTGTTTATAATTGTGTGCATATATATTTATCTATTTAAACATATATTCATGCATTATAAATGTATTTGTGTATGTGGGTATATGGACTGACTGTATAACAGCGAGAAATGGGGAAACAACCATGAAAGATATTTTTTTTCTGTATGCTAGGGCATTCCCATGGAAACTAGATGCAAGAAAATATGGAATTAAAGTGAATACTAGTTCTCCGAAGGACCTTTTTTTCGCTTGTAAAATGTCATTTTTTACCTTGAGAATAGTTAAAAGGATAACAGCTAGTTAGGTAGACATGAAAGGGACAACTGATTAATAAAAAGATATATTTGACATTCTTTTGTCTTTCACCTAAATGTTTCAAATAATTTTATCATAATTGGATCAATTGCTTATACCTTTTTTATTTACATAGGTTTTTTTTTTAGTAAATATGTTCGTACAATTTGCTGTTTTATTGTGCAAACAGTCAGTATGGGTTGATTCTTCACTCTACTGTGAAAAAAATAAAATGATATTTCATATCAGTTTGTCTTTTTTACTCTGGATTTTAATTCCCTGCGCTTTTGATCCCAATAAGATTATATACTGCCATTAAATGGGATGTAAAATGCAATGTACTTTTTTTCGTATAAAATAAGATTAAATACGTAATATATTTTCTATTCTCTATTATATTCTTTCATACGACCGTAATTTTATTTATGGGTTAAACACTTTTGTTTGATGAACTAAATGAAAATTAAAACTTTCTTTAATAATATATTCCTGAACTATCGAGAAAATAGCTAAGGCAAGATCATCAAATAACTAGAGGGCCAATCAGTAGCGCGCAGGCCTTCGCCGTGGCAACTTATTTCTTGACCTTGACCTTTGACATAAACATGTATTAATTGGTGTGGATTTTCATACACTCAAATATGAACCAAGTTTGAAGTCTCTGTGACTTCGATGTCCAAACTTATGGCTGATCATTAGCTCACGAGAATAGTGAAGTTGCAGACACTACAAAAAACTATCGAGCTTGAGCGGGTCCCGATTCCCAGTCCAGCAGATCTAGATGAAATGCCAAGATAATGAATAATCCTCTGAAAGACAATTAAGGGCGTGAAAGGTAATAAAATAATCATCATCATAATCATCTCCTCTTACTCTATTGACGCAAATGGCCTCGGTTAGATTTCACCGTATAAACAGTTATATTGCAATATGGCGAACATCTTTCTATTATCATGACTAGAAGAGCTGCTTACCATTGTTCTCTAGTCTTGGGTAATGCCATAGTCTCTTTACCATGGTCTTCCACTATCTTGGGGTAGAGTTCTGTTGCTTGAGGGTACATTCGGGCACACTATTGTCCTATTTGTCTTTCTCACTTTTTTTTTACAGTTTAATAGTTTATATATGAAAGATCTATTTCAATGTTGTTACAATTCTTAAAACATTTTATTTAATCGTTCATTAGTTCTTTTGTAGTTTATTCCCTTCCTTCTTTTCTTCACTGAGCTATGTTTCCCGGTTGGAGCCTCTGGCCTTATAGCATCCTGCTTTTCCAACTAGGGTTGTAGCTTTGGTAATAATAATAATAATCTGAATCTGCAGGTGTTTTTAGTTCAGAGCATAACGCTGTTTGCCTAATATGCATAGCATAAGAAAACTGGGAAATGGGAAGTTTTATATTTTTCTATTTTTCCCTCTTTCCCGGAGAAAAATCGAATGCGTATGTTAATTTTTCTTTTAAGATTGAAGTAGCTATTCATCCCTGGGCTCAGATTTCATATTTTTGTGTGATTTCCTCCTAATAATGTCCTTTTGATATTTGGATTAGTGCATATATTTTTTCATAAATTGACAGAAAGAGTAAGTAAGGGATAGAAACACTTTTCTTTATAATTGACATCCTGATTATTTTATAATATGATACTGAATCCAATTATAGGTTTAAAGGAATAGTCTATATCCTTTTTTTCGGAACTTCATAAAAAACAATTAATCGGCACTTAGTGGATATATATATATATATATATATATATATATATATATATATATATATATATATATATATATATATATATATATATATAATGTAAATATCACCCACGAATGGTATTTAATACCGAATTCTATCTTAGGAATATACATCCACTTGGAATTCATTTTATAGTAACAGCTCCTGGCCGGGTGGAGATTCGAACCCCCACCTGTTCGGCTGGAAACCATGCCCGCAGTGACCTTACCGACTGAGCTATCAAGAGAGATAAAAGTTTTATGACAAGTCCTCGTACATATTCCTGTCGAATTCAGGAATCTGTTCATACACTTGAAATAAACCCATCTCCACCATGATAGCTGAATCGTAAGTTTGTGATATATATATATATATATATATATATATATATATATATATATATATATATATATATATATATATATATATATATATATATATATATATATATATATATATATATATATATATATATATATATATACAGTGGTACCTCTACATACGAATCTAATCCGTTCCAGAACCAACTTCGGATGTAGAAAATGTTCGGATGTAGAAATGAATTTTCCCATAAGAATACATTGAAATAGGATTAATCCGTGGTTGAGCCCAAAATCCTATGATAACTTCTTAATAAACTACTACACATAATTTTCCCATGAGAATAATGAACACTAAATTAGATAATAGACATGTAAATAAGAAGAATAGACATGTAAATAAGAAGAATTAGCAAAAAATGATAAATAAGAAACGGGTTTTTAGCGTCACTTTACCTTAGAAACTCCAGCGCAGGTGTTGTTAGTCTTGCTACGCAGAGAGGAGACGGACGGGCGGCGAGGAGGTAGAGAGGTTAACTACGATAAACGTACACTACCGTAACTTATTCTAACTTACACTAAGTGAACTTTAACATAACTTAGCTTATTTTTTTTTATTTTTATATTTTATATTTTTTTTTTTACATTTTCTTTTTTTCTTTTTGATGATTACGTAATTTTAATCACTATCACTCTCTACATTTAAAATTGACTGAATTTCTTTTGCTTCACTCTTTTCCGTTTTCTTTGTTTCACTTTCTTCCGCTTCACTCTTTGCCGTTTTCTTCGATTCACTTACATCCTCTTCATCGCGAGTTCGCTTCGCAGTTTTTTTAAAGAAAGCATCAGTAGATAATTGCTTGGTACGGCTTTTCAGAATGTTTCGAAAGTGAGTTAGGCAAACATCATCGAATTGAGAAACTACACGACAAACCTGCAATTTCTTTGGATGGTATTTGTCGATGAAGTCGACCACGTCTTGATATTTTCCTAACACCTCTTTTATTTGCGCCGAACCTAACACATGTTCTACCTCCTTGCTCCCTTCCTCGTCATCACTCATGTGCTCCGACATAGCATGGAGTTCCTTGAGCTCATCCATGGTAAGTTCGTCGTGATATTCGGCGACGAGTTCCGTAACGTCATCTGCATTGACCTCCAGACCCATGGACTTGCCAAGGGAGACGATTTCCTCTACGGCTTCCGCTGCACCGACCACGGGATCAGGTTCGGGGTCAAAACCCTCGAAATCTCGGGGAGAAACTGCATCAGGCCACAGCTTCTTCCAGGCAGTATTGAGGGTCCGTCGAGTTAATCCCACCCAAGCCTGATCTATGATCTTCAAGCAGTGCATGATGTTGAAGTGGCCCCTCCAAAATTCACGCAAAGTTAAGTTGGTGCTTTGCGTGACATTAAAGCACTGCTTAAATAAGTGCTTGGTGTACAGCTTCTTAAAATTAGAGATGACTTGCTGGTCCATGGGCTGGAGGATAGAGGTGGTATTCGGTGGAAGATACAGCAACTTTATGAACTTGAATTCATCGAAGATATCATCTTCAAGTCCGGGGGGGTGAGCGGGTGCATTGTCAAGGCATAGCAGGCACGTTAAAGGCAATTTCTGTTCATGAAGATACTTCTTCCCAGAAGGGCCGAAAACTTGGTTTACCCATTGCACAAACAATTGCCTAGTGACCCAGGCCTTCGAGTTGGATCGCCAGAAAACATGAAGCTGATCCTTATCGACGTTGTGTGCTTTAAAGGCCCTAGGGTTCTCTGAATGGTAAACCAGTAAGGGCTTGACTTTAAAGTCCCCGCTAGCATTGGCACATAGGGCAAGAGTCAACCGATCCTTCATTGGCTTATGCCCAGGCAATTTCTTCTCTTCGGCAGTGATGTAGGTTCGACTGGGCATCTTCTTCCAAAACAGCCCGGTTTCATCACAATTAAACACCTGCTGCTCTACGTAGCCTTCTTCCAGCACGATCTTTTCGAAGTTCTTGACAAAGTCAGCTGCAGCCTTTGTGTCCGCACTAGCAGCCTCTCCGTGGCGAACAACTGAATGAATCCCGGACCGTTTGTTAAATTTCTCAAACCAGCCACGAGATGCCTTGAAATCATCTGAGGAAGGCTCGGTTGAACTCTCCCCAGCATCACCCCCAGAGCTCTCCTCCTTCAAGTCCGTAAAGATGGCGTGCGCCTTCTCGCAGATAACGGTCTCGGTGATGGTGTCGCCAACGATCTCTCTATCCTTAATCCACACTAGTAGAAGTCGTTCCATCTCTTCTATGATAGGGGTACGGCGTTTGGAAATTATAGTGATCCCCTTAGAAGGTTTCACTGCTTTAATAGCTTCCTTCTGTTTAAGGATTGTTCAGATCGTCGACATATTACG
>NC_090742.1:44063202-44078202 GCF_036898095.1 Palaemon carinicauda
CACATAATCTTTTGATTTCTCAATGAAATTTGCAATTCTGTTATGTATGTGATCTATTTTTGAATCATAATACGTTAACGTTGCCAACAAATCCTGTACTTCCATAATCTTGTTGATATTACTTGAATGTTCATTTACTAAACTCATAATTTGATTGATTGAAGCTAACTGATTCCTTAGTTCTGACATAATCAATTCATCTTCATGAGTCAAGAACTCAATTTTCTTATTTTGATTACTAATCTTAAGACGATTGGAAATTCCTAAACCTAAACTTGCAACAGAACCAAAAATGTTTAGTGCAGCAAAAATAAACGGGTTACGTTTCTCAATATTTTTGTGTCCTACAGTCCACATCAAAAGGTCACGAGCCAAAGATTCTGTCTCGTAAGTCTTATTTTGCAAGTCATCAGATAGCATCTCTGCAACTTTTAGTGTCGATCCAAGCGAACTCTCTGTATTCAAAGGAAAATGTCTTCTATGCAATTCATCTAATGAGACAGCAAACCTTGAAATGGCGCTTTTTAAGCTAGTGACGTCATTCTCTGGGAGAAAAATTGCTTGCATTCGCACTTCCACAACTATGTTACTTGATGTAATGAAAACGTCTTCATGTCTTTCAACTATAGTGCCATATTTAAAATCTATACTTTTAGTTTTAGAGCTCATCCCACACGAGAAAAATGTCTGAGCGAACAATATCACTCCCAACAACAAAAAATTCATCTTGGAAACCTGTAACGAGAAAAATATATGTAATTACTCCTGTATTAAGAAGAAAACTTTTAACATACAAATAAAAATCTTTCCCTCACTTCTTTCCCTCTTATTTTAATTTCTTATGTGAGCCAATGGTACGATTCTCTCACCAGTGGGTTGGGATACGTTTTGAACTCTAAACCTATTGGCCGTCAATGTTTCCAAAATGTTAGATGGGCCTTCAAACTTAGGTGTTAGTTTATAATTGAGTCCTTTACGTACATTTACCTGTATGTATACATTATCACACACGGTATATGTTTTAGTTGGCTTCGCTATTTTATCATGATTCCTTTACATTATGATTTGTGATTCTTCTAAATTCTTTCGAAAGATATCAAAACGACTTTTGCTTGCATTTATACATTCTTTTAAAGGATTTGATAGATTAGTTGTAGGCGTTAATACATGGAAAGGCATTCTAACTGGGGTACCATACAATGCTTCGTGCGGTGACATTTTAATTGATATATGATATGAATGATTCAGAGTACTCTGTACCGCAGGTATTGCAATATCCCAGTTGGGTTCTGATCCCCCTAGTGTTACTCTTGATATATTTAAAACCTTCCTATTTGCTCTTTCCACTAGCCCATTCGACTCTGGGTGATATATCATGGTATTTATTTTCTTTATGCTAAGGAATTCACACAATGAGGTAAGAAAGTGATTATTAAATTCTCCACCCGAGTCTGAGATTATCATGTGTGGAATTCCATGTTTACAAATATAACACTCGTAAAACTTCCTAGCGCATTCAATCGCAGTTTTAGTTTTAAGCGCTATTAGTTCTGTATATCGAGTTAAAGCATCTGCAATTACTAAGAGGTGCTTATTTCCTCTGTCTGACTCGTAAAATCCTGTTAACAAATCTAAATGTATTCTTTCAAAGGGTTGATTGGGCACGGGATAAGCCCCTAAGCTGACAGGTGTTTTCGCATGCCCTTTGTTTTCCTGACATGTGCGACAATTAGCTATGTGTTTTTTTATATCTGTAAGCATTGTATGCCAATAAAACAATGATTTGGCTTTCTGTGACATTAATGAGAACCCCGGGTGTCCATGCAACGGATTTGCACGCAACCAATTCAGGACAGTAGAAATAAGTGAGATTGGTACCACTACCTGGTCATTAGTTACATGAGGTGTATTGCGGGTTTTCCTTGTCACGGTCCTACACAGAATATTGTCTTTGATTATATAATTCTGCTGCTTATACTTTATATATTCCTTTTCCTTATGATTGCCTTTCAAAGCATTTATAATTTTTTCTAATTTCTAATCTTTTGTTTGCTCAGTCTGTAATAATTCAGCACTCCAGCCCAAATCTTCTTGTTCAGATATTGTTTTAACAATAGACATGGATGTTGATATATCTATTAATTCAGCTAAAGGCTCCGTACAAGATGACACGGGGTTGCGTGATAATGCATCAGCAATGATATTTGCTTTCCCAGGTAAATACCCGATTCTCGCGCCAAAGTCTTGAATGATCAAATGCCAACGAGTTCGTTTGGGGCTGTGGCTGAAGCCTTTAAAGAATTCGGTTAGGGGTTTATGATCAGTAAGAACCTTAACGGGATAACCATATATTATGAACTTAAAATGCACTAGTGAATTAACAATAGCTATTCCTTCCTTGTCTATTAATGCATACTTACTTTCGGAAGTTCTTAGTTTTCGTGAATAAAAAGCTATCGGGAAAAATTGTTTATCATATTGCTGAAGCAATACCCCACCTACTCCCAAGTCTGAGGCGTCTTTTCAATGAAGAATTCCTTACCGAAATCAGGAAATTTTAAGATAGGAGAACTACACAGTTCATCTTTCAAGGTATTAAACGCCTGTTGATGCTGCTCAGACCATATGAAATCTACGCCCTTCTTTGTAAGATCAGTTAAGGGAGCGGCTATTATTGAATAATTGCGTATAAAACGCCTGTAATATCCACTACAACCCAGAAATTGCTGTATTCCCTTGACATTAGTAGGTATGGGAAAGTTACGGATAGCCGACACCTTATCATGGACTACTTTAAGACCTTGGCTTGACACCATAAAACCCAAATATATCAATTCTGTTTTGAAAAATTCACACTTACTAATCTTTACCCTTAAGTTATGATGTCTTAGTCTCTGTAGTACTAGTTCTAATTTACGTAGATGTTCTTCTAAGGTGTTGGAAAAGATTACAAGGTCGTCCATATAGGCATGCAATATATCCCCTAGCAAGTCTCCAAACACTATGTTAATCATTCTTGTAAATGTTATGGGAGCACAACGTAAACCAAAAGGCATCCGTAAAAATTCATAATGTCCCCTGGCTGTGCTGAAGGCTGTGTATGGGATACTATCTTCTATTGATATCTGGTGAAAGCCTTTAAGTAAGTCCAAACTGGTAAAATATTTATTCTGACCTAACAAAGACAAAATATCGTCAGTACATGGCACTGGGAATCGATCAGGGATCGTCTCCTCGTTTAGACGACGGAAGTCTACGCAGATACGCCATGTTTGATTTATTTTCGGTACAACTTTTAATGGAAAATTATAAGGGCTGTTCGATTTCCTAATGACTCCTTCTTCTAGCATTTTACCTACTTCATCATTTACTTCATTCTGGAATTTCGTAGGTAGTCTGTACGAGGGTACATAGACAATTTTCTGCTTGTCCTTTAACCTTATTTGATGCTCGATCACATCTGTTTTTCCCTAAGGATCCATCCGTAGTGGAAAAAACATCATGATATTCAGTTAAAAGTCCAAACAGTTTCTGCTGAATTTCTTCGTCTTGAATGTCTTTATTGATTTTATTTTTAATAGATTGCAAAAGGGATTCATCCGCAACTGATTGAGCGTGATTGATTTCAGCAATGGTAAGAATACGATGTTTATAAACTTCTACATCCAAGATATGTTGATTTTTGTGAATTACTAAAGTGGTATTTAAATGATTACAGACTTCAATATTACATTGTTGATGTGAGCCTACTGTATAAATAGCTTGTGTGATAGACAATCCGTTAGTTTTCAGTGTCGGAAAGGATTAATATTTCAGATCCCGGTAATGTTTTCTTTACTTGCACTATTAAATTCGAAGGTACGTTTGGCTCGATAGATTGCGTGCAAGATGATATTACGGGTGAACGAGAATTCTGCTGGGTCGCGTATATTATTTCTTTATTAGTGAGACAAGTTATTGGTTCTTCAACGTACGTTACGGTTACATTTGTCGTCTCCTTTTTATCCAAAACTGATTTTAAGGTATTAGAAGACTTATAGAATTTTCCTTTGATATACACGCCGTGCTTGGCAGGGGCTAAGATAATGTTTTGATTGCCCATAGATGGGTATTCTATAATTACAGCTGGATACATATCAATGTTTTGTACAACAACAAATGTATCGGCAAACGTGCGCTTACCGACCTTGAACTGAACATGAGTTACGCCTATTACATTTAATTCATTATTTCCTATACCCGAGAGTCTCACTCCGGATTTTTCTATCGGAAAGTTCGAAAACAACAAATGATGTGTCCTCAAATCCATGATATTACGTGGACTACCAAAGTCAAAAAATAACGTAAAGGATTTGTGTTCTAAATTTACAGCATATAATGTTGGTCGTAACTCATTTTGGCTTATTATTGTATGAATTCGTTGCAAATCTACGGGAGCATGCACTGATTTACTTAATTCGGCCGTGTGTTTCATAGGAAAATCTATTGCCTCACAATGATCTGATAAAACATTAAATTGATGTTGACATGACTGACCTTGACCCAACATCACTCTGTTCCCCACTGGAGTTAATTATATGGTATTTGCTTTGCTCTGCACATTCTGAAAATTGGTCTGACCTTGCGAGGTCTGGTTTGACGACCCAGGCTCAGCGTTATTCGAAGAACTGTTTGTTTGTTTGGGATTCTGAACTACATTGACGTTTGGCTGTTTTTTCTTATTAAAATGAGGATTTTTCTTTTTATTTCCATATGGAACTGACTGTGGAATTGACTGTGTATTTCTAGGATTCTGTTGTGTCTTACGCGAGTAGCACTGACCTTCACGTTTGCAATTATAACACGTCATTCCCGCAATTTGACTATTATTAACTACATTTACTTGTTGTGGCTTTGTTTCATTTTTTGCAAAAACTTGAGTTAACACGGGATCAAGGTCAGGACACTTAGACATGTGTTTCTTTATCTGTTTATATACATCCAATTCCGTACTTGTGGGCGTTAACTTTTTATCAAAACACCGCACTAAAGCTTCAGGCAACATAAGTGTCATGCAAGTTAAATACATTAATCGTAAAAAATCTTTCACGGAGATGTTATCTCTAGTAACCCAAGTGGAATTACCTAAAATATCTTGATATTCATTAAGCCTATTGGCTATGAGAGCTGCTCTCTCAATAACATTAAGCCGATTCATAGTGGCTTGATTAAGTGTATTTCTTAACGTTAATACTACATCCAAGGCTTCTTCACCCCCATAGACCGCGCGTAACCTAACTTTGAAATCATCCCAGGTAACTGCTTCTTGAAATGAAACACCTCTTAAATACGCACTCGCATCCCCCTTAGAAAAATCTATAAAACTTTTAGCTTCTTGTAATTGTACAAAAGGGTCTACGATTTGTTTGGCATTTAAATGGGCATCGAGGGATGAAATCCATGACTCCACATTTTGAGGCAAGAACCCATTAACCCGACTTTGAAAAGGAAGGATTGCGGATCTAGCATTTACAAGCGTCACAATCGGGAGGGGGTTAACCTGTCCTGCTGTTGCGTTACTTGGTCCAGGGGCTGGGCTCACAGGGGGCGTCATGTTTACGGTATTTCTTTTCCTATCTCTTCGACCCCTTGCAATTCTATCAAAATATCTATATGAATACAGACGTCCACTGCGTAAACGCATAAGCACTAAATGATAAAGATTATAACAAAATTTCCCAAAACAATGATACTAATACAAAGATATTTCCCGAGAATTTCTGAAAGAAAACGGAACACAAAGATATTCCCCGAGAATTTCTGAAAGAAAACGGAACACAAAGATATTTCCCGAGAATTTCTGAAAGAAAACGGAATTAGCACAAAGAGAGAAAAAAATTCTAGATGAGAATTCGGAGTTGAACACAGTTTCCTTTAATGAAAGGAAATAGAGGATTAGCAAACAACTCACCCCAGTAATAATGGACTAACGACTCGTGATAACTACACCTTACTGCTCAATACTGAAATGAATATGAAAATGTACTTAGCTTATATGGCGGTGTGTGATGTCGTCATTTCCTCTCTCTCTCTTGATGTTTGGGTGAATGTTTTCGGTCCGATTTCCTCTCTCTCTCTTGATGTTTGGGTGAATGTTTTCGGTCCGATTTCCTCTCTCTCTCTTGATGTTTGGGTGAATGTTTTCGGTCCGATTTCTGTTGAATGTAGTGCTTCCTGGATATGTTTTGTAAGCGTTGAATGTCAGTCCTTGGTTTTCTTAGGATGTTGATTGAAGATCCAGTTCATCAATTTGTATGTATAACATTCATTAAATGTTTCATTTTTCGATGGACTATGATAGTCAAAATTGTAGATTCATTACTGTTGATTTCTTGAAGATCTTTCTCTGGTTTTTAGAGTTTTATTCACTGGTTCTTGAAGATCTTTCTCTGATTCTTATAGTTTTTATTTGCTGGTTCTTGAAGATCTTTCTCTGATTCTTATAGTTTTTATTTGCTGGTTCTTGAAGATCTTTCTCTGATTCCTATAGTTTTTATTTGCTGGTTCTTGAAGATCTTTCTCTGATTCTTAGAGTCTTACTGCTGCCACCATTTATTAGTGTGCTACTGTTGTTAACACACATTGAGTATGTTAGTTGGGATGTTACATCTTCAAGTAAAGTAAATCAAGTTAACTTTAAAGTGGTTTATTCTTTAAAAACAACAGTGTTAACATCTCCATCACAGGAGTATAGCTGGTTTGGTCGGATGACCATTCCATATGATGTATTGATAAGAACTGGCTAAAATATCGATATCACAGATATCGTATAGTCAGTTATCTCAGCATTTAAACACATAATGTAAACTAAACATTAGTATAGGAGGACACCTGCATCCGGTAGCGACACAACTCTTTCTCACGGTTCGTATTTGTGTTTATTCTTCATAAAAATGTTACATTGCTGAGATATGCTATTCGCATCCGGCTATGATCTGACTACAGCACTTCTCACACTAGCTTCTACTTCCACAACGACGTATTACGTCATATGTTTTAAACATGTAATATATGATTATTACATATATATGTATATGTATATATTTATATATATGTATATATATGTATGTATATATATATATATATATATATATATATATATATATATATATATATATATATATATATATGTGTGTGTGTGTGTGTATATATGTATATATAAATATGTTTATGTATATATATGTTTATGTATATATATGTATATGTATATATAAATATGTCTATGTATATATGAATATGTATATGTTTATATATATATATATATATATATATATATATATATATATATATATATATATATATTTATATATATATGTGTATATGTATATATATGTATATGTATATATATATATATATATGTATATATATATATGTACATGTATATATATGTATATGTGTATATATATGTATGTATATATATATATATATATATATATATATATATATATATATATATATATATATATATATATATATATATATATATATATATAGCCAATGATAGGTCTTTTTATCATCATTTTACGGGTTACGTGGAGAGTGTATGAGTAGTAATAAGTGATAGCTCTCTCGTTCTATTTATCATGTGTCTATACATACATACCTACACAAATGGGGCATTTGGGTGATGAACACGAAACTTTCCTCTTAACTGGCCTTGAAAATTTTCCGAATTTTAAAAATTGTTTGTATCAAACTTTCACCACCATATCCATTATATTAAAGCGTAGTTCCAAAACTCAATGTGTGTGTGTGTGTGTGTGTGTAAAGCTCAATCTAAATGAGTGTGTTAACATACATACGGTTCCGTATATCTCAAGACAAGTTCAATAAAACCTATGTCAGGGACCTCAATTCGATCTTCTAAATGATGAATGACTTGCGTTGCTTTCATGGAAGGTCCAATTTAATCCTAGAACTGAACTTTATACCATATGACTGGTCGACTGTGGTGGGTCGTAGACTGGGTGGAAGAGAAATTCAATGTGCTTGGCTATTTTATTTCAACACGAGCGAATCCAAGGGAGGTCGCTGGAGGTCATGAGTCACTTCCTTTTTATAAAAAAAAAAAAAAAAAAGGTGACTGTTGAACTTAGGATTTTCGTAATAAAAAGTTTTCCTTGATAAAAAAAAACTTTATTATTCAATATTTAAAAGTAAATCTATAATAGTCAAGAGCATTAGTGTCAAAACCATTTTAATTACAAGTATGTAGAGTAGGTTAATTAAGAACTCTTATATCCTTCGATGAACGAGTGGTTAGTTTATTTTCTTATTATATAAACTCTCGTATAGACTGTTTAAAAAGAAAATCCCCTTATTTTTTTATTCTCGACCCATAGTTAATTTGAAATCATAAACTATTTGCGGCTGAATGCATGAAAGTCACGTGTTTAGGGATAATGTCATAAAAAGCCCTTTATTAGAAACATTTCTTAATCATTTATCATGTGCAATACACAAGCGTAAGTACAACAGCGTGGGAATCAGCTCAATTCTGTTGATGACTTATTTCTTAGGCAGAGTTAATTCAATATCATGTATATATATATATATATATATATATATATATATATATATATATATATATATATATATATATATATATATATGTATATATATATATATATATATATATATATATATATATATATATATATATATATATATATATATATATGTATCTCATTAACCGTTGCCAGGCCACTGCAGAACAAAGGCCTCACATGCCATTCCACTTGTGTCTGTTTATATATATATATATATATATATATATATATATATATATATATATATATATATATATATATATATATATATATATATATATATATATATGTGTGTGTGTGTGTGTGTATATATGTATATACACACACACACACACACACACACACACATATATATATATATATATATATATATATATATATATATATATATATATATATATATATATATATATATACACACACACTCGTCAAGACCGAGACGGGTGTAGGTTACTATGAGTCGATGTAAAGAAGATGGGAGATTTTTCACTTTGCATTTGTTGGAACAAGTGTGTTCTCTCATTTAAAATTAAGGATTATATGTATTAGGATTGATATGATCCGAAAGCTGAGAACTTTAAAAAAAAAAAGAAAAAAAAATAACATTCCATATACATTACTGCGTGTAGTCTATACCGGTACATGAGCTACTTGCATGCTGTACCGCACGTGTTTCACACCTGCTTGTAAACTGTAACGGTTTTGAATTTTTATCTTATCACTCGCCCTTCCCTGCAATGTTAACAGACCCACCTGTGTTATAATGCTAGCACAAGCTTTATCCTGTTTGAATGATTGTGACGTTCTTCCTCGGAAGTCGCTTTATATAAATTCTATGGTTGTTTAAATAAAGTTCAGTTGCATTCACCTCGCCTCTCAGTTATCCCCTATAGTCAATTTTTTTAGTGAGGCAGATTTGCACAGACTCGCAGGGATATCTGATTGGTGGGAAGTATTCGGAAAAAAATACTTCCGATCAATCAGCCATGAGAAACCCTTTTCCGAGCTAAAAGGGCACCTCCTGCGAGCTGATGCAAATCTGCCTCACTAAAAAAATTGACTATAGCGGTGCCTCGCACCACACCATAAACAGTAATGTTTCTCATGTAAGCAGTAATAGCAGTTGCGTTGTCTCATTCTTTGATCTATCCCGGCATAAAAGCACTTAATATTTCATATTATTGACATAATAAAACGAATGAACGAACTAATATTTCTTGTTGTTAACATTAAACAAATATAAAAAATATATATTTTTCATTAATACAATCGTCTCATCACGACTTTCCTATTTAATTGTTGTAAAGTCGTGAATTTTTTCTTTTTTCCATCTCTTGATCACTATCATTGCCACATCCGCAAACAGTAATTTCACCTTCGGCACCATCATTAATCACTTGGAAAGAGAATGACTGCATGAACCCCAAATAAAATTTGGACCACCTTTTATTGCTCTCTAAATGCGGTGACGTAGAATCTCTCTCTCTCTCTCTCTCTCTCTCTCTCTCTCTCTCTCTCTCTCTCTCTCTCTCTCTCTCTCTCTCTGACAAAGGGAAGAGGATTATATTGAACTTGTGCATATTCCAATATGATGATGATGATGATCATCATCTCCCCCTGCGCCTATTGACGAAAAGGGCCTCGGTTAGATTTCGCCAGTCGTCTCTATCTTGACCTTTTAATTCAATACTTCTCCAAACATCATTTCTAACTTGGCGTATTGCAATTTTTCATAAAATCATTCAAAGCATCAAAGATAATTAATGCAAATCGCTGATTATGCCAATTTTGAAAATGAATTGATCCCAAGACACGCCTCTTCAGGATACCAGAATTTTTTTTAAATTCCATTTGGAAATTCCGTTTTAGATAGAAAAATTTTATTTAAGGTTTTAGATAAATTAAAGTTTCAAGACAAGAAATCCGACTTCGTTACATAAAGACATTCAGTTTTAGCTTGTTGGGGAATTTGATTCTATGCCGAGAAAACAATCAGTTTTAGAATTTCAAAGCATTCGCTGAATATCAAAACAAAAACAATTACTTACGGGGATTAACGACTTTCTGTTTAAGGATGTTATTATTAGTATTTTTATTATTATTTATCATTTTTATTTTCTTTATTAGTGTTATTAATGTTGTTGTTGTTGTTATTTATTATTATTAATATTATTATTATTATTATTATTATTATTATTATTATTATTATTATTATTATTATTATTATTATTATTATTATTATTATTATTATTATTATCATTATCATTGTTGTTGTTGTTGTTGTTGTTGTTATTTTTTTTCATTAATATTATTATTGTTTTGGTTATTATTATTATTATTATTATTATTATTATTATTATTATTATTATTATTATTATTATTATTAGCTACGCTACAACCCTAGTTGCAAAAGCAGGATGTTATAAGCTCAAGGGCTCCAACAGTTTTATGAAGTCGGTTTAGGATGTCAAGAGATTCAATTTCCATGACACAAGACAAACAGTTTAAAGCTGCAGATCGGTAACTTGTATTTTTCGGGTTGTAAAGAGATTAAGGTTTAGGCTGAGAAGACACAGCTGTCATAATCACATGATTGGCGAAAATAACCAGTTTAAGAGTTAAAGCCTTAAAATTAAGGACGACATAGCATTGCATTAGAGATTTAAAGATTGAAGAGATTGAATTTCAGTCTCGCATCTATATTCAAATTCCGTTAATAAATCGAGATATTGACTTTTACTTGAAGTTTTACAAATAAGGGGCCCTCGATTGCAAAGGCCAAGACATTCAATTTTATACCCCTAAATGTTAGGGGATGTATGCAATAAATTTGTGGCTCATCTAGTTTATATTTAGAAAGCTAGATAGTTTTCTGTATTGGTCTAATATACTCAACTAGACATCTAAAATTAAGTATAGTTATTCAGATAGACATGCACAAACACACACGTGCACACACACACATTCAATCCTTCCCACCCATCCCCCTCTCCTAAATACAACCCGCTGGTTCAGCAATTTATAGGAGTACGTGGTGTCTGATTGTACCCCACTGGGGTGCCCCCATCTCCAGGGGTGACTGCCCCCCCCCCCCCCAGGTCTTGACAGATAAGAAAATTATATATATATATATATATATATATATATATATATATATATATATATATATATATATATATATATATATATATATGTGTGTGTGTGTGTGTGTGTGTGTGTGTGTGTGTGTGTGTATGTGTGTGTGTGTATGTATTTATGTATGTATGTATATAGCAAGATATTGCAGACATTGCTCCCTATTATATAAAGTAGATTACTTGTGATTTAACCCTTGATAGTTACACTAAATAATCTTATCTTTTTTTTATTTATTTTTTATTAATATAATTTGATCTATTTATGCCCTTACACCAACTTTGATATAATTATGTATTATGTTGCGGTAAATATTTAATTCCTGTTCATTACTGCTCGGCCAATATCCTTTTTACTTCGATGGTATTGCTAACATTATTAGCGCAGTGATATGATCAACATAATGCTACACATGTACTCTTGAATTATTCAATTAGCTGGTGCATTTCGAGTTTTTTCCTCTGTTTTGACATAATTAATCCCCGAATAAAAGGAAACATTTATAATTTATGTAGATAAGCTTAGGTAATCTCGTAATCTCTCCGAATTAGATTGATTCTTTTCTAATTTCATAATAATCAGGTGATCAGTCTTTTTCTTCTCTCTCTAAAGATGACGGCCCAATCATGCAGAATAATTTTGAAAAAGATAATTATTAATTCATTCACTCGCTCTATAATTTATCATTTTTTTTTCTTTTTTATTAAATCAGTGTTCTTGCTGTTTAATATAATTCATTAGCATTACAACTCAAAGCTATATTTTATGTACACACTGCTTTTTTTTTTCTTTCACTTCTTTTAGTTAATTCCTTTATGTTCATAGGGGATATTTCATCTTTCCTATGTTTGTAAAGCAAATATTTTGTAGAGACTATTTTTGCACATTGTATTTATTATATCTGTATTTGTTATTTCTAAATGAGTCTTGATTTTTGAGTTATTTTCTATTGCGTATTTTTTTCTTCTAAATTGTAGTTATTCTAAAGCATTATTTTATATTTTTATATTTTCTATATTTTTATTATATATTTTATATCTTTTATATTTTTATTTTATATCTCCTATATATTTATTTTATATCTTTTTATTTTTATTTTATATATTTTATATCATTTTATATCTTTTTATTTTTATTTTATATATTTTATATCATTTTGTATCTTTTATATTTTTATTTTCTATTTACATTGTTATATTTTATATTCCTTAAGAAATTCTTCCTCCTCTTCATACTCAAACCCATTATTTGTACCTTTCAACTTCAATGTTAGATTTGATGTTGCGAAATTTTGAGTCTTTCAAGTTTTTTCATCTTCTTTGATTTCACTTTATCTCTTTCATGTTGGAGTTTGTTTATTTCCATAAGTGAGATCAAACGAAAGATGTCAATTTTGCAAGAACTTCTCTTTATATTAAAGGGAATTCGTATTCTAATAGCTTTCGTCAGATCTGTTCAATTATTATTTTTTCTGATTTTCCGGTCGTTTCTGCTCTAAACAGTTTTTGCCTTCAATAAAGTTTATTCAAAATTCCCTTTTTCGGATGAACTCTTTTCTTTAATCAGTTCATATTTTTTCGAAATAAATTTAATTCATCTTTTATTTTCCAACTGATATTTTTGCCTTCAAGATTGGATTCATATAACTAGCTAACTACAGGCATGTGCCAAGGAAGTTGATTCGGACAGTGAATTCTTACGAAAATTCTTTAAATTGAATTATATAGAACTTTTGAAAGGAAGTGGGAAATATTAGAATCATTTCAAAGAAAGCTTTACTCGAATTAAATGGTAAACTATTAATGAATATCAAATGCTGATCTTTCTTTCGCTGTAGGTAACCGTTTGTAGTGAACTGGTATAATTTCCTTTTTTCCTAATATGGAAGTCCAAATGTTTAAGAAAAGTATCGTAAAAGGAATTTTAAGGCGTGGTGATATTTTTATTTGCTCTGGGTCAATAGATCTCCCCTTATTTAAGAAGTGGGTTAGGCCCCCGCTGAAGGAGTGAAATCTTGGTAAACTGGTTTTCTTTTGCTGTGCTTTGAAAGACTTCAATCTTTTGAGTTTGTTTTGCGTCTTTTCCTTTGCTTCTACAAGTTAGGCAAAGGGAGCAGTCATAACAAACCCGAAGTCTGGAGGGTGGCTGTTTAAAAGTTATTTTGCCTAAAACAGCTCGTTTGTTGTCGGAACGGCTTCTGGTAACAAACAAGAAAGTAAGGTATTCTACGTAATGGTCATGAAAGTGCGAGAAGTTATGTGAGGCGTATATAAAGCTTTTCAAAGCAACGTCCAAAAGAGTAAGCGAAAAAAGATGCAATCTCTCATTGCCAAAGAAAAAGTGCAAGAGTTACCTTTAGTTCAACTGTAACATTTTACATTACAAGAATTAATAAATCCATTAAGAGATTTCCACTGTTCGTAACCTCTTTAAACTAGTAATTTCTCATTTTTCAAGTAATTTTTCATTTCTTTAATATTTCAATTCACGACTGTGCTTAAGACAGACTGCATTGGAGTAGTAGACTGAACTTGGTGTTACTTCCTCTTTCGCAACATCTAAAGATACATTAGCGATCAGTGCTATTATAGGTGTAAATGAAATTCGCATATTGCTTCTATGCTGTTTTTAACCCACCGAAATTTTTCTCTTAACTCCGGTCAAATCGTATAGTATCAGTATAATAGCCTTAACATGTTTAATTTTTCCTCTTCACACATTTTTTTCTATTTGAAAACTGCTGGGTATTTTGATAGTATTTGTCATTTGTTACGAATAATAGCAAAAAAAGGAAAAGAGAGAAAGACTTTTTACTGAAGGATAAAAAAATACACAAATAGGTATCCTTAGATGTAAACCAGACATAAACAAGACAAAAATCTATACCCTATTCTTGTACACTTGAATTTTTCCGTCTCTAATTCCATTTCTTGTCATTTTGGGCAATATAAAAATGTGCCTAATTTGAAGTGAGATTCCTCGGTACTAATTGAAGCGAACAGGAAAAGTTTCCTGTAACTTTCTGACAACTTTTTTCCCCTCGATTCTTCAACGATAATTTTTCGTAAAGTTCCGATGCTGGAACGATAACAAGAGATAGACTTACCGGTGCAGAAAGCAGGTAAAGGTGGTTGTGTCGATTATGATAACGTGCTGGAATATTCAATATATCTTCACTGTTATAAGAATTCTGTTATTTCAATCTGAAATTCTCCGTAAAAGTATATGGTATTTCAGTAAATAACAGGCGATCGTATATTTACCATACTTTATTATA
>NC_090742.1:44085702-44100702 GCF_036898095.1 Palaemon carinicauda
TATATATATATATATATATATATATATATATATATATATATATATATATTATTAACTGTAGAACAAAGGCCTCTGACATGCCATTACACTCACCTCTATTTATTTATATATATATATATATATATATATATATATATATATATATATATATATATATATATATATATATATATATATATATATATTATTAACTGTAGAACAAAGGCCTCTGACATGCCATTACACTTACCTCTATTTATATATATATATATATATATATATATATATATATATATATATATATATATATATATATATATATATATATATATATATATATATAGTGATCAGCCGTTGCTAGTCCACTTTAGGACAAAGGTTTCGGCCATGGCCTTCCACTCCCCTTTGTTTATGCTCTCTCTATACTAGTTTATACCAGCAAATTTTCTTAGCTCGTCAGTCCATCATCTTTTCTTTCTTCCCCTGCTGCTTGTGCAATCTTGGGACTCAGTCTGTTTTTCTTGGTGTCCATCTATTACCTGATATTGTCATTATTCGTCCTGCCCATGTCTATTTCTTTTTCTTTCATTTTTTACTTTAGTTTCCTCTTCTATCTTTGTTGCTCTTTTTCTTTCTCTTAGTGTTATTAGCATCATTATTCTTTTCATAGCTCTTTGAATTGTAACTAGCTTTTGTCCTAAGTCTTTTTGATCATCTGATTGAAAAATGTTCTTGTTAGAGAAAGTGGCATTTTACATTTTATAATCTCATTTTTGTTACCAAAAGCTCTCCATTCTATGCATATCACTCTTATGATTTCAGTCTCGTGTCCTTGGGAAACACTTGCTGTCTGTCCTCTTCTTCTTCTTTGCATCTTTTCCCACTTTTATGTGCGGTCGATGTGTCTGGCCAGCGTTCTCCATCTACCTCTGTCCCACACTTCATCACCGGTTAATCCCTTTGATCGAAGGTCATTCTTGATATAGTCCGTCCACCTTCGCTTTGGTGTCCCTCTCCTTCTCCTTCCCTGTTCCTCCATTTCCATCACTCTCCTCCCAATATACTGTTCATCTCTTCTCATGACAGGACCATACCACCTCAGTCTAATTTCTTGGATCTTATCTGATAGCTCTCTAACTCCTGTGGTACCCTTAATAACCTCATTCCGTATCTTATCACTTCTTGTCACCCCACACATCCATCTCAACATTCTCATCTATGCCACATCCAGCTTCTTCTCTTCTGTCTTCTTTATTACCCACGTGTGCGCTCCATACATTATTGCCGGTCTCACAACTGTCCTCTGCACTTTACCTTTCAACTTAACCCCTATTTTCTTGTCGCATAGTACTCCACACACTTTTTTTTTCCAATTCTTCCATCCTGCTTGTATTCTGTGATTTATTCATGCCCCCAGATCACCATCCTCAGCAACTGTTGATCCTAAATACTTGAAATTTTCAACTCTCTTCAGTCTCCCTCCATGTAAACTGGCCATATTGGTTTTGGCTAATTTTTCATGACCAGATGCCTTTCATGCCGCCAACCCTCCCCATTTGTCCAGGCTTGGGACTGGCACCAAGTTGAGGCTGGCTTGCCCCCCTCATTGGCTTGGGTTACTGGCTGTCTGTCCCAAATATGTATATTTCTGGCAATGGAAGCATGAAGCTGATATTTTATATTGACTTTTTAGTATACCCAACTGTCGTTACATTCATAGGCTAACCAAGATAAGAGAAGTATAGTAGCATCAGATCAATACAGTTTATCATTAGGCAAAAGCACATGGAAATACTACAGTGTTTTGAGTGGCCTGACTTTATTTCTTGTTTCAGAAGCTAAAGAAGAAGAACTTGTTAGCCGTTCTTTTTTTTCTCTTGCCGACCCAGCTTTTTGTAATAATCGTTTATTATTATTATTATTATTATTATTATTATTATTATTATTATTATTATTATTATTATTATTATTATTTGCTAAGCTACAAACCTAGTTGGAAAAGCAGAATGCTATAAGCCCGAGGGCTCCAACGGGGAAAATAGCCCAGTAAGGAAAGGAAATAAGGAAACTACAAGAAAAGTATCAACAATCAAAATAAAAAGTGTAAAGGGCGATCATGAATGACAAAGGCAAGGGGCAATGGCAATGCCTTAGTTAACATGACAATGCCCCAGAGACTTACCATATATAGAGTACATATGATCAGCGTCCAAGCCTCCTCTCCACTCAAGGTAGGACCAGGGAGGGCCAGGAAATGGTTGCGGTTGACTCAGGAGGTACACCCATAAGCTCTCTCAAACCTCCATCCTTAACTCTCATGGATGGTGAGGTTGCAGATACTACAAATCGGATCTATTTTTGGGTGAGATGGCCTTGACGTCCTGATGGAAGGTTCCTTTAGTAGCTTCCCAAGGGTATATATGACTACAGTGATATTCCCAGAGAATCAAACCAAAGGTTTCACAGAATTCTAACTTCTGGCGCGAGTACCTTTAAGATTACTCTCAAGGGTATCGTATATAATCAGGGGACGTATTCTTGACACGCCACATGGCAATCTGTACCCCGAATAGCCTTTACGCTTCGAGGGGGATACGTGGCAGAATTAGAAGAGTAGCCGCAATAAAGATTACCCTGGTTCCCCTACGACTATCGTATCACAACCGCGCCAACTCCCTCTGGTGGTCATTCCTTGTAGCGTTGAGCAAGGTGCTACAGATACAGTAGATCAGGGGGGGAAACCGTGAAGATCTTTTCATAGAAAAGAAGGGTGGGTCCATCAGGACGTCATGGCCATCTCACCCAAAAATAGATTTTTCGCTTCGCTCAAAATCCGTTTTTTGGGCTGAAGCCATAACGTCCTGATGGAAGCATACCAGAGAATTAATGTATCTGTGGATTTTTGTCAGTGTCTTAACCTTGGGACAACATTTCTACGGCCAAAAGGGCCAATTGAAACAAATGACGTTACCGTTATCCGTCATTATCACTAAGCATAACAATATTAGTGCTTCCTGCCCCCTGCAGGGAAGAGTCATTTTTAAACGTTAGAAAAGGGGCCTCAAGGTAGCATATATTGTATGAACAAACATAAGTATACACTGAGAATACAAATGGTCTCAAGGATTGTATATATTGCGGAACCAATATCAGTGTCCTTATCCGTTGTTTGTAGGCATACAAAGATATGGGAAATACTTACATGAGTAAGTCAAGCAACTCTGGCATATTAAACATGCAATTGTTGGGCGAATTAGGACGCAACTGCATTTTAATAGACATTTATTCCTAATAAATGACTACATGCTAAATGAATGTAGCTTGATAAGGAAATTATACAAGAGACATACACATAAATTAATGTTCCCTTTTTTGAAAGGGGAAAAATGATGAGTGCCACTCTCAGACTGAAGGAAAGCTCTTTTAACAAGACTTTTCTCTATAAGTTCTGTACATGAAATAGTCTAACAGCACTGTGTACTATGTACACACGGCACTAGTGGTATCCACGGCACTAGTGGTATCCGTATAATTTCAAACCTGAGATTTTGAACAGATTTAGTGTTACCTTGGCAACACTTATTCAAAGGGAGGTCACACGAAAAATGCTGACCCATTCTTCTTTTAATTGATAGTCCCAATCAATTTACTGTTCATCGCTGAGCTAGACGACAGGGTCCAAAATAGCACCTGCCGCCACCACATAATGCTTCAATCCATAGATTTGCTTAGTATAGTGTCTGTAAGACACACTGGACAACCTCCGATCAGTAAATGAGCGAAGAGGCTGAAGTCCAGACACTGAAAGGTTCAGTGATGAAGCAACTTTTCTCGGATCTTTATCTGCAGGGGTACTGTCAGGATCCGCTCCGCGAATAAGGTAGGTGAGATTCGCCCTCAGTTGTAGGGATAGTTTGATCCAAAGTTTTCTCCTGTAAGGAGCTGTTTCTCCTGAAGTCTGAAGTTCTATGAAGATAGACCTTAGACGCTCTAGCAGACCTAGAGAGACATCTTCCTTCAGAGGGCAGATTCTCCAGGAATCCCACCTCTTAGTGGGTAGGTCGTCTTTAGTGAGAAAGGTTAGATCAGGAAAGAGATGCAGTTCTCCCACTTAATGTGGCCCTCATCCCCAGATAGGGCCACTATTTCACTAACTCTACCCCCAGAGGCTATAGCGAACTGAAAAAAATAACCTTTTAGGTTAGATCCTTGAGGGAACAATCCTCATTGTTCACAGGTGAGGCCTAATGTAGGACCTTGTCCAAAGACCATGAGATGGGCTTTAGTGGCGTTGCAGGCCTAAGCCTGCACATGTTTTCGGAATCTTATTAAAGATTTCAGTCGTCAGATCCATTTAAAGGGCATATAGAAGAGGTCTAGTCGGGGCTGACTTGCACATAGATATGGATCCAAATATCCAATCAAGTGACCTCTCTTGCAAGGTCGGCCATACCCTTGGTGCTTACTCAAGGGTTTAGATGGGGACAAGGTCGAAGAACTAAACTTTCTCATAGTATCCAAGGATACACTGCCTCCTTCCTCAAGGGCCATCGTGCTGTTGGCCGCCAGACCTTGAATATAGGGGTGGATAGAGAAGGACAGGCAGAAGATCATGAGATTGCTTTCGGATTGCTTTACAAAGCAACTTACTTTTCTCAAGAAGACTCGTATTGTCTTCTAGTTGACTAGACTTGTATTCTTCTAGGAATTCTATTTTGCCTTTTGAGATCCCAGTTTTTTTCCTAACCGTTAAGGGCAAGGAATTCATAAGATGAAGGGATCAGGTGTATTGTGATAAATCGAAGGCAGAAAACTTCTGAACCTCCTGGATAATCCTAGGTGCATAACTAGGGCTAGCCTCAGCCTCAGTTCCTTCATTACAGGGAACGGGGTGTTCTTGGGCTACCTGGGAGCCAACAGAGCCCCTCTTCCCTGGAAGGGTCTCAGCATGTAGAGGGCCTTCAAGAGGAAATTTGATGGGCTGAACAGGAATTCTAAGTCCATCACTTCTATTGTAGAGACATGATGTCTGTTACCTCCATTAGAGGATCCTCGTATGGGGCTAAATAACGAGATAGTATCTTGATAACGCTCGTGATGAAGAGAATGATCTGCAGCTCGGGGACTTGTTCCCATCTGGGAGGGAATGGGTCTGCGTCCGTGTACCATTCCAACTCTATTGGGTTGAACCCGAGAAGAGCATCCGCTGTCACCTTGCTGATAGGCGCCATTCCCTTAAGGAAGGGATGGCTAGCATTCCCTAATGAAATGAGACGTCCCTTATCCTCGACAGTTTTGACGCCTCATTATCGCTTCGATGCCCCAGATCAACCTGGGGAGGTCTCATCTGTGTGGAGAGAGTTACTCCACCCATTACAGGGCTAAAATGGCCTACGGGTCCGTGGCCTTTGGTCATTGTAGGATAAGCGAAGAGGGAATGACCATCATTGGTCCTATTAGATCTCTTCGAGCGTTTGATGCGTATCTTCTCCAGCCTCTTAACGCATCTGTACGTAGCACTGGGTCTGTCATTATCGTGAACTGGAGAGAGTTCGAAACTCCTCCCTGTTAGCGTCATGGAATCCTGACTGATTACAATAGTCTCTTGACAGACCTTGCGATCTCCTTTTACATCCCCAGGGGAAAGGAGCGTTAGGGTGACTACAGGTTTTAATGATTTTTTAAAACATTGAAGGCCCTGAGCTGGAAAGAATCGAGACTTCTTGAAGTTATTTGCATCCTCGATGTTCCGGGGCCGGATCATCTCCATGGATGCTCATACAGTCGTTTCGGGTGCTGCCCACCCTAGCCTGTCGTCCAGGGCCATTGTTGCCTGAACTCATTCTAGGCTTGGTTTCGCTTGACTGTGTCTGCTAATTCCGTGAAGATCCTAGGACTGAATCTAGTCTGACGAGAATCTTGTCTAGGATATATGTTATCTTCTGTAACTTGGATCCTAGGTAGGAGGGGAGGGGGTGACTGACTGGAAGTTGCTGATAGACATCTTCCAGGTCTGGCTAGATTGTCAACACCCCTTACTGAATAAGGTCCTTATGTTCAGAAGGATTAACATTCTGAACTTGCTGTTTTATTGAAATTTCTTGAGTGGCACCAAGTCCAGAATGACTCAGAGTTTTCTTGAGTCTTTCACATGAACACTAAAGAGCCTTCCTTGGAAATCGATGGACTCTACTTTCCTCACCGCTAGTATGCTCTAGAGCTCTAAGATATACTCTTCTAGGGGGATTTGAATATAAGAAGAGTTGAGGAAAGGATGGTGGAGATATGTCCATTTCCATTCTAGTCTCATCTTGGTTAGGCCTTGGACCCTAGTGATCGAAGGTCCAGCGATCCAGGAGGAACTTCCCTCCTACCAGAAGCATCTGTCGCATGATCAGAAGGTGTACATATCTGACCGTCTGTGGAACAACGGTCATTGTAACTGTGGGATGCTGTTTAACATCCCAAGGAGAACTAAAAAACCCTTCCGTCCTCCTTTTAGGCCAAACCTGACCGTTTGCCTATATCAGCTTTTCAGTGTTTCACTGTAATAGAAGATTCCTTTCTATTGTATAAAGCTTAGGATAAGTACGCTGGAAAAGAATAGGAGAGACACATACGTGTGAATCCTTCCAGCTAACTGCTGCGGCCTTCCTAATTATTGATTCTAGGGCATCTCCTTTCAAGAAGGGCCTCATGGAAGATTCTAGCCCATAAGGATAGAGTAGCGTAAACAGCGCCTACGTCCGGGGAATTAATAATGAGAATCAAAGTGGCTGATGAAGAGTCAGCGTAGAAAAAAAGGAGGGCGAAGTGGATCCCCCAAATCAGGTAGGTCTCAGCAAGAGATTGTGCTTAGAAGCACAGCATACTGGAAAACCATTCTATTGTATGGTTATGTACCAAAGATTTCTGTCTGTGATATGTTCCTATACTACAGATGTACAGGGTATTGTATACCCCTATACAACTGGCATATTACCGTCAAGGCTAGTACTTGGGGGTAAGTTAACTGGCACAGTACTTCAGTACCGATATGGCTAGCAGTTCTCCGGCATGTCAGTGACTTGTCGGCTGTCAGCGGGTCGCTGACAGAAGTCACACCATCCTAGCCAGTATTCAATGTGACTGGGTAGTGGTGAAAACTATACGCATAGTCAGCAGCCCTCTGAACCATTGGCGACTCCTCGGGCTGTCGGCAGTCCGCCGGTTATCGGTGGGCTGCCGATTGAAGGTATACCAACTCAGCTATTGACTGGGTGGTGACCAAGGGCACACACTGCTGGCTCTCGGCGGCGGAGTCGGATGTGACAGTGAGTCAATGACTGCCGTCGTTGTTATCACTACAAGGTGTGGCCTGAATGTAGAGTCTCTGCCTGGTGTTTGCCAGCCGGGGGTTCGAGTCTTGCTCAGATTCATTAGTGCCGTTAGTATCTGCAACCCCACCATCCTTGTGAGGCAAGGTTGGGGGATTTGGGGGAGCTTCAAGACCTTAAAAACCTTTAAAGGGAACACAAAATTGTTAGTTCTCGAAATGAATAAGTGAAATCTTCAGTCCAATTCCCGTAGAGTTTTCGTATTTTTTTGCGAGTTCGCAACTGAACCGCATTTTTGAGATAACTACTGAAACCAAACCAACCATAGTTCGACAGCTTGAGACTGTCATCTTGTATGCACTGGCAGCGAGAGGGTTGGGGGTCGGCTACCCCCATCCTCACCTCCTCTCCTCGAACTGGAGTGGAGAAAGGAGGGATAGGGGACAGGATGTCCTTTAGGAAGCTGTAAAATAGGTAGGTATGGTTTCGGAGAGATTTTAGAAATCTCATACCCAAATGTGTTATATTAACTTGGGTTTTTTCGAGACCTTCGACAGTAAGGTCTGACCTACTTACAGGTCAGAGGGTCTCAAACGGGGTTGGGGATTTGGAAATAATATTGCTGGGGGCATTAACCTGCATATATTATGTCTGTGAAAATACCCATCTTTATAACTGCAGAAGACTGGGATGCATCATCTGGTGTCCCTCCTGTAAGGAAAGGAGAACAGAAATTAATATTCAATTGATAAACAATTTGCCAAAATCATCTTTTGATAAAAATAGCTTAGGACAGAAAGCTAAAAGAGATAGTGGGAGACACATACCTGTGTATCCCCTGTGGGCCAATGCTGTTACCTCCCCTCAGTATTAAGATAAGGAAATTCATCCAACCGGGGAATTCCCGGTAGAAAAAGGGTGTCGAACACCTAGGTGTAAGGAAGTGTACAAGCACTGTCCCCCTCTATACTTAACACAGTGAGGTAAGGAGGACTGATTTCACAATCAGAGTATCGAAGGAATGCCATTCTTTCGATATAGGAGCGGCACCAGCAGAAGCTCGCACAAGGGTACCCAAGATATGTTGATTAGAAAAATAAATGACATATATTTGTGCATCCCAACCAATCTATTTGCCATGACCTCCTTTACAATATTAAATCAGGGAGCTTCCTGATCAGGAAAAGTCAGGGATAAGGGCTCTCCCCTTTAAGGGGTTAGAGGTGTCACACCACCAGCCCTTCACGAAATTTAATATTGCAGGGTAAATGGAAACTGATTTCAAATCAGAATATTGACGAAATATTATCCTATCAATATAGGATTGGGTTCAGCAAATATCTGGGCAGGGATACCCAAGATATATTGGAAATAACTACTAGTATAATATATACGTTAGTTATCCATCTGCCGTATATACTATACTGCAAATATACTGACTATCTGTATACACATATACTGTAGTTCAGCCGGCATGTTGCCGGATTAGCTAGCTCTTGCCGGAGCATCTAGCAATCTAGATAAGAGAGAGGAAAAGAAAGAATGGGGTGAAGGCTATTACTGTATAAATATACAGTAATAAAGGATGTAAAAGTCTAATTTTACTGCTTTTCTCCGAAAAGAAGGTTCAAATGGAAGGGGAGAATGTACCATTCAGGCTTCCATCTAGCCATAGTACTATTGCCGACTTACCACTGTAGGCCAGCCTCCGGCAGCACGAGTACAGTTGGCATGCTACCGACTGAGTCAGTACCTATCTATGCCGGTCTACTGCCGGCCAGAGCAATACACCGACAACAGAAGTTGTGGCCAGCAGTTCAAGGGAGAACCGGAGAACCTTGGTGACAAAAGGGACCTCCCACCTACAGCCGTCATGGCCGCTGGAAGCCGTCAGTCGCCGACAGCCGTCAGCTGAGGAGAGGAGGTCTGGAAAGACAATGGCTCGGCCATCGTAAAAGAACAGAGAGGGGGGGGAGGGTCCAATATGAGGTATGGGAGGGACCAGCAATATTGCCGGACCTACACACCTTGAAGAAACTCTGTTTCAGTACCGGCACAACCACAAGCGGCAGGAGAATCAACTATTCTCCAGCTTAGGAGGTGCTAATACAGTTAAGGGGACGGCAGTCCATGCCGTTCCTCTTAACAAGGGAGAAACAGAGTTCCAATGCCGGCACCATCCTAGGCCACAAGAGTATACGACTCTACAGCCTTGGGTCTGCGAGCATAGGACTAGTCTACTAGACCACAGGGAGAAGGTGGCGGCAACATTCGACCACTTTAGGTGTAATCTAGGGAGGGCTAGCCTCCTATGCCGGCAGCTCAGTCGGCAGGGGAATGCAATCACCCCGCCGACCGACTGCCGACAAAAGACTAAATACTCTGAGGTTCTGGTCGAATCTCTAACTTGCCATCTGCCGTTAAGGGATGAGACAGAAAACTCTAGGCTAGTCATGCCTGAATTCGAAATTCAAGGCCGACGCAGAGAGTTGTAGCCTAAGGCTACTCTCAGAGGGAAGAGAGATTACCCATAAATCTCTAAACGAGACTAGTAACGGCTAATATAATTCCAGGAGATATCAATCTCCAAGGAATGATAACCGATACACAAGAGTAACCAGGGAAATGACGAAAGTATATGTTGTCTAGGCTAGGTTACCTAGACAAGGCGAGATCTTGGTTACCTAAAATCACCAAAACTCTGACATATATGATCGACACAGAAAAAAAGGGAAAATTATGCATATAAATATCTATACAATTTAAAATGCCTAAATAGCTTTCATAATAACAATTAAAGCTATTTAAACCGGAAATATCTTTCTGCTATCTAAATAACACATGCCCAATGAACGACGGCGCCAGTGGCGACACCGGTGATCGGCGTAGATCCAAACACAATAATTACACTAAATTCATTGTGAGGCTGGAACTAAAATACATATTGTAAAGAATAAATACTCAACTTTCTGGATAGAGAAAGAAGCCGTATAAAGCATAAAGATTCCTATAAATCGATCGAAAATGTCAGATCAACAGGGAACACCACCGTAGCGAGTCGCTACAGATAAAGGAATGACCGCCAGAGGGAGTTGGCGTGGTTGTGATACGATAGTAGTAGGGGAACCAGGGTAATCTTTATTGCGGCTACTCTTCTAATTCTGCCACGTATCCCCCTCGAAGCGTAAAGGCTATTCGGGGTACAGATTGCCATGTGGCATGTCAAGAATACGTCCCCTGATTATATACGATACCCTTGAGAGTAATCTTAAAGGTACTCGTGCCAGAAGTTAGAATTCTGTGAAACCTTTGGTTTGATTCTCTGGGAATATCACTGTAGTCATATATACCCTTGGGAAGCTACTAAAGGAACCTTCCATCAGGACGTCATGGCTTGAGCCCAAAAAATACTATAGAGTTTGAGCAAGACTGAACCAAGGTTATGCAATCGCTAGGTAGAGACGTTTCCAATAGCTCATCACAATAATTTTTCTATAAAAGCTATATTATCAGTCTTTTATCTTAACTCTATTATAAAGATGTTTTTTAAAGACATGATGCCATATAGCAGCATGGATTGCGAAGCACAGATGCAGGTATGCAAATCAAAGACGGACAGAAACAAAAGAGGGCAGGCAGGTGTAGTTGAGGAATTTTCAAACAACATTGGAGTCATTTGTACTTGTCGCTCATTTATCAAAGCGAGTAGGTTATGTAAACATCAATCATCGTGGCAACAAACATTTTGAATGAAATAAGCTATTGCTGGATGGACTTTCACAACGATAGTCACTTGTTTTGATGACTGATCTCTCTCTTATGGAATATTTATAAGTGATGGACGTACCATATATGAATAAAGACAAATCGAAAGTTAACTTATTCCTCTTATTCATGAAAATGAAAGAGTTGTTGTTGATACCCCCACTACATTAAACTTACTGGGGAATTTAAAACATGAAACTGCCCATAGGATGGGTAGTTTAAGGTCTTGCTTTACCCTTACATGATTATATAAAGTAAGAAAAAAGGAAGGGAAAGGAAATGAGATATAAGGCCGTAGAAAGAACGACATCGGCAGTTTCTCGAAAGATAACTATTGGTGTTTACAGAGGAAATGTCTGATGTGGGTTGGAAAGGGTTGTTAGATGACTGAAGAAAGGAACAATGGCAAAGATAGTTCTAGCAAGAAACTATTAGGTTTTGTTGCAGCTAGAAAAAGTTTATCGATTAGGACAAAAACCTTAGATATGAGAGTTGATCGTCTGATTCCGTTGGGTTTTCACAAGTAGCCTAGTATTCAAAAAATATAATTATATTTATAACTCATGATAAAAGATTACTCTGGTGGCCATTAAAACAGTGTAAAGTATGAAGAATGGCTATTGAAATTACCCACTATGAAAGTTTCTGCAACCTCACCCTCCATGTGAGCTGGAGATGAGGGGTTTGGAGGAACCTATACTGTTTGTCTACCTGCTAAGTCCTCAGCAGCCATTGCCTGGCCTTTCCTGGTCCTCGCTTATAAATTTTCATATCCACCAACTCGTTTTAACCCTTTATTTACCGAAAGAAATCATCTCTCCGAAAAACAATCTTTCGGAAATCAAAGAGGAAAAAACTAATGACCACAAATTAGTTGAATCTGCTCCTGTCTTTTTTTCTCGCTAATGAGTTTTAAAACGTTGCTCCTTTTCCGCTTTTAAATCGTCCTTATCGCCACCTCCGCAAACAATAATTACTGAGTATGCGGTCTCATTTATCACCGCGAAGGGATAGGAAGGAAAGAAGGAACGAAGGAATATTGGTTGAAGGAAACTCAAATGACCCTGAGACATATTTTTTGCTTCCTTCGTTGGAAGTTGAGACTGATGAAAGGTGTCCCACCAAGAGAAAGGATCACCCCTATACTAATCGATTTACACTGGCTGCCGATTAAAGCGAGAATATAATTTAAAATATGTACAATAACCCACCAAGTTATCAGAACCGGGCGTCCAAAATACTGAAGAGAATTGCTACATATTGCGTAGCCAACAAATCTTGTCGACACGAGAATAGTTACAGATGGTTTCAAACTGTTGGACACTAAATTTGTGTCTACTTTAGGCTCCAGAGCCTTTAAATATGCGGCCTCGAGACTATTTAATAAGCTCCCACGAAACATTCAAATGATTGAAGACATTAAGGCTTTCAAGAGGAAACTGAAGACTTTCTTATTTCAACAGTCATACAACAGTGACAATTTAACAGAAAATGAACAATACGCGATATGAAACGTTAAATACTCTGAACGAACAAGGTAACACGACAGTGGAGGTCCTGTAGAGAGTGGGGTTCCCCTGCTGTATGGGACCGGAAAAACAGCCATCAAAGATGATCAAAGAAAGACTTATGTGATTGTTTTTATTTATATCAAAGGAAATATTATCTGAGAGTTTGCTAATCTTTCTCTCTCTCTCTCTCTCTCTCTCTCTCTCTCTCTCTCTCTCTCTCTCTCTCTCTCTCTCTCTCTCTCTCTCTCTCTCATCATCATCATTATAATTATGTATGAAAGCCATAAAAATGGATGGATGTTGTATATGGAAATATTTATTTTTATGTAAAGTATGCATGTTTTATATATATATATATATATATATATATATATATATATATATATATATATATACATATATATATATATATATATATATATATATATATATATATATATATATATATATATATATATATATATATATATATCAGATATATATATACATATCAGATATATATATATATATACATATATATACATATACATATATATATATATATATATATATATATATATATATATATATATATATATATATATATATATTTCAGTTATATATATACATATATATATATATATATATATATATATATATATATATATATATATGTGTGTGTGTGTGTGTGTGTGTGTGTGTGTCAATAATCATAACTTAGGAATACTTAATAGTGACCTCATTTTTCAGGTGTTGAACTTTGAATCAAATGAAATTATCGAAATAAACAAACCTTGAAGAAAAGTTATTGTCATTTCCTAAGTGAAATTCATTGTGAAATGTAATGAAACTATTTCACTTCCTACATTAATATAGTAAATAAAAATCCGTCATTTAATTTTAAATTACCTTTTTATTTCAACTTGTGTTATTCATTGAAATAAGTATCCCACTGTCGTCAGCCAAGTATCACATAGTAAATTGTGTGCTCACTCATATACACTATGCATCCACACTTTCATGCTGCTGCTGTTATCATTCATTTTTAATACTTGATCAATGTTCTTTTAATTCTTTTTTATTTTTTGAATCAGGAAAATTGTTTCGTTATAGAAAACTTTTGAAGATTTGCCGTTATTAATCTCGTTAGTCGTCAATTGTGAAGAGAATGAAAAAAGTTTTTTATACAGGAAAAGTCCTGCAAAGAAATATTCGCTAAAGATAGAAGTCTATGAATATAAAATTGAAAACTGCTCAAGGCGGAAATTTAAATCGAAAGGAAAAGGGAGAAGCAGTTTATTTATTACCCCCCACCCCCCTTCCATATCAAAGGAAAATGTGCTCCCCAGGTAGCACATACGATTTTTAAATTCATAACTTGAAGGAAATTGCTAAAGGAGCTAAATCGTTTAATTAGAAAGTCGATCAAAAACCAGATCTCGCTCTCGTGTGATGACGAAATTTTGAATTCTCTGGGGAATTTAGGAGCTTGTTTTTCATACGTGCAGATAAAGTAAGAATCCTAATTGGTATGCATGACGTATTATTATTAAAGAAAAGCCTTATTTACTTGACAATTACTATAGTAAAACACTTAACTTTTAATTCGTTTTGTACAGTGGAATTTTTCGGTCAGCTGTCCTCTTCAGCATCAACACAACATAGATTTATATTCTCAGAATAATTATACTTTGGAAAGAGACAAAAGTATTACTCATATGAGAACTATTCGTTTATCAGTAAGCGTTTAAAAGAGAACCATTGCTAGAATGCTGTCTTGCATCTTCAAACATTCCGCAAACAGATACGATCGTGAATAGATTTGAGCACCCCTTGGAGTTCCGCCTTTTTCTTTGAGAAATAGTTATTACTAATTCCCATTTGTTTGTGTATTTCCTGGATCATTTATTCTAAATCCACGCGCGACTAAAAATGTCTTCACGAACATCACTCTTAAGATTTATTTTCCGGATAAAATGGGAAAGAAATGTCAGGGTTGGGAAATCACTTCAGGAGTCGAGAATCGTTTAAAGGAACACATTTAACGAGATTTATTTCTGATAAGAAACGGATATGTTTAGCCTCTAACCTACTTATGTATAGATCTTTCCTGTAAAGAACTCGTCACAAAACGGAAATCGAACCTGAGAGTGTTGATAGAATTTTGTTAAGGGTGAGTCCTTAAGGCTCGCTTCACATGAGTGGATTGATGTCGCATGGTCTTGTCCGCGCGGATTAGAAATCTGAGTCCTTTCACACACTGTCCGTTCGGAAAAATTTCCGAGCGGCAGTGCACTAGCCGCGTGCACTGCAATCCCGCGCGGTTCCATTGTAGCTTCTTCGAAAAACTACGAGGCCGCTGAGAAAAAATCCTCTCGTGTGAAGACGTAAATGGTATTACGTGCCATAAGATGTACGGATGCCAAGAGTATACGTAGAAACAGATAAGG
>NC_090742.1:44105702-44123202 GCF_036898095.1 Palaemon carinicauda
TTTTTCTTTCATGTTGGAGTTTGTTTATTTCCATAAGTGAGATCAAACGCGAGATGTTAATTTTGCAAGAACTTCTCTTTATACTAAAGCGAATTCATATTTTAATAGCTTTCTTCAGATCTATTCAATATTTTTTTTTTCTGATTTTCCGGTCGTTTCTGCTCTAAACAGTTTTTACCTTCAATAAAGTTTAATTAAAACTCCCTTTTTCGGGTGAACTCTTTTCTTTAATCAGTTCATACTTTTTCTAAATAAATTTAATTCATCTTTTATTTTCCAACTGATATTTTTCCCTTCAAGATTGGAATCACATAACTAGGTAACTACAGGTATATGCAAATGAAGTTGATTCGTTCTGTGAATTCTTACAAAAATTCCTGAATTTAAATTATATCAAACTTTTGAAAGGAAGTGGGAAGTAGGAAAATTATTTCAAAGAAAGCTTTGCTTTAATTGAATGGTAAACTATTTATGGATATCAAATACTGATCTTTCTTTCGCTGTAGGTAACCGTTCGTAGTAAACTGGTATCATTTCTTTTTTCCTAATCTGGAAGTCCAGATGTTTAAGAGAATCATCGTAAAAGGATTTTTAAAGGTGTGGTGATATTTTCATTTGCTCTGGGTCCCCAGTCAATAGATCTCCACATATTTAAGAAGCGGGTTAGGCACCCGCTGAAGGAGTGAAATCTTGGTAAACTGGTTTTCTTTTGCTGAGCTTTGAAAGACTTCAATCTTTTGAGTTTGTTTTGCGTCTTTTCCTTTACCTTTACAAGTTAGGCAAAGGGAGCAGTCATAACAAACCCGAAGTCTGGAGGGTGGCTGTTTAAAAGTTATTTTGCCTAAAACATCTCGTTTGTTGTCGGAACGGCTTCTGGTTACAAAGATGAAACTAAGGTATTCTACTTAATGGTCATGCAAGTGCGAGAAGTTATGTGACGCGTATTTAAAGCTTTTCAAAGCAACGTCCAAAAGTGAGCAAAAAAAGATGCAATCTTTCATTGGCAAAGAAAAAGTGCAAGAGTTGCCTTTAGTTCGACTGTAACATTTTACATTACAAGAATTGATAAATCCATTAAGAGATTTTCACTGTTCGTAACCTCTTTAAACTAGTAATTTCTAATTTTTCTAGTAATTTTTCATTTCTTTGATATTTCAATTCACGACTGTGCTTAAGACAGACTGCATTGGAGTAGTAGATTGAACTTGGTGTTATTTCCTCTTTCGCAACATCTAAAGATACATTAGCGATCAGTGCTATTATAGGTGTAAATGAAATTCGCATTTTGCTTCCATACTGTTTTTAACCCACCGAAATTTTTCTCTTAACTCCGGTCAATTCGTATAGTATTAGTATAATAGCCTTAACATGTTTAATTTTTCCTCTTCACACATTTTTTTTTCTATTTGAAAACTGCTGGGTATTTTGATAGTATTTGTCACTTGTTACGAATAATAGCAAAAAAAAGGAAAAGGTAGAAAGACTTTTTACTGAAGGAGAAAAAGATAAACAAATAGGTATCCTTAGATGTAAACCAGACGTAAACAAGAAAAAAATCTATACCCTATTCTTGTACACTTGAATTTTTCCGTATCTAGTTCAATTTCTTGTCATTTTGGGCAATATAAAAATGTGCCTAATTTGAAGTGAGATTCCTCGGTACTAATTGAAGCGAACAGGAAAAGTTTCTATAACTTTCTGACAACTTTTTTCCCCTCGATTCTTCAACGATAATTTTTCGTAAAGTTCCGATGCTGGAACGATAACAAGAGATAGACTTACCGGTGCAGAAGGTGTAAAGGTGGTTGTGTTGTTTATAATAACGTACTGGAATATTCAATATATCTTCACTGTTATAAAAATCCGTAATTTTAATCGGAAATTCTCCGTAAAAGTATACGGCATTTCAGTAAATTACAGACGATCATAATTTTACCATACTTTATTATATTTTACGGGGTGATAACCCTATTATCACCCATTTACGTCAATATCTCCGTTTTTTAAACTGTAAATGTCTGGCAACATTTGTTCAAAAAAAAAATAAAAAAACATTTTCTTCGGCAAAGTTTGAAGTGTTTGAGAACACACATACAATGTGCGCCAGGTTTTGCTCAAGTTGGAGTATAGTTTAGACAAGGTTATTTTTGTACAAAACATGTGAGAATATTGTGACCTGAATGAGATGTTTGTTAGTGCATATGTAATCAATTGATATTCCATATAGATATAAATTATTGCACTGAATGGTTCATTTTTTATATTTTTTTCAAGAAATTTGCTGGTTTTCAGCCATTGCTCTCATTGGAGACTACCTGTCCGGAAAGTGTATATATATGTATATATGTATATATATTTATATGTATATATATATATATATATATATATATATATATATATATATATATATATATATATATATATATATATATACATATATATATATATATATATATATATATATATATATATATATATATATATATATATATATATATATATTGCGTGTGTCTGTGTGTTATTAGTTTCAGTATACTGCTCTTTGCCTTATATGTATAGCATAAGAATACTGGAAATTGTACAAAAATCAGAAGCTATATTTCATTTTTTCCCATTTTCCAAGAGAAAAATCTAATGCCTGTATTAATTTTTCTTCAAAGAGTTTAGTAGCTATTTATCCTTGGGATCAGATTTCATATTTTTGGGCAATTTCCTCCTGATAATTTCCTTGTCATATTTTCATTGGTGCGTATATTTTTCCATAGATTGCCAGATAGAGTAAGGGATGGAAACACTTTCTTTATAATTAGCATCCTGATTAGTTTATATTATATGATACTGAATTACAGAATCCAATTAGAGGTATAAGTAAAAGTCCATTTCCTTTTTGGGAACTTTATAAACAACAATTACTCGGCGCTTAGTGTAATATATGTGTAATATATATATATATATATATATATATATATATATATATATATATATATATATATATATATATATATATATGTATATATATATATGGGAGGTCCAATTTAATCCTACTGAACTGTGTACCATATGACTGGTCGACTGTGGTGGGTCGTAGACTGGGTGGAAGAGAAATTCAATGTGCTTGGCTCCTTTATTTCAACACGAGCGGATCCAAGGGAGGTCGCAGGAGGTCATGAGTCACTCCCCTTTTTATAAAAAAAAAAAAAAAAAAAAAAAAAAAAAAGTTTGACTGTTAAACTTGGGATTTTCGAAATAAAAAGTTAGACTGGTCAACTCTGGGTTTTCAAGAAAATAAGTTTGACTATTAAACTCGGTATATCGTTATTTTCAGATTTCCTTCTTATGAAGTTAGTTGCTTTTTACAAGTTTTCTTGATAAAAAAGCTTTATTATTCAATATTTAAAAGTAAATCTATAATAGTCAAGAGCATTAGTGTCAAAACCATTTTAATTACAAGATTGTAGAGTAGGTTCATTGAGAACTCTTATATCCTTCGATGGACGAGTGGTTGAAGTTTATTTCCTTTTTGTATAAACTCTTGTATAGACTGTTTGAAAAAAATCCGAATATTTCTTTATTCTCGACCCAGAAATAATTTGAAATAAAAAACTATTTGTGGCACAATGCATGAAAGTCACGAGTTTAGGGATAATGTCATAAAAAGCCTTTTATTAGAAACATTTCTTAATCGTTTATCATGTGCAATACACAAGCGTAAGTACAACAGCGTGGGAATCAGCTCGATTCTGTTGATGACTTATTTCTTGGGCAGTATTAATTTCATGCATATATATATATATATATATATATATATATATATATATATATATATATATATATATATATATATATATATATATATATATATATAATATAAATATATATATATATATATATATATATATATATATATATATATATATATATATATATATATATATATATAATATAAATATATATATATATATACATATATATATATATATATATATATATATATATATATATATATATATATATATATATATATATATATATATATATATATATATATATATATATAATGATCAGCCGTTGCTAGTCCACTGTAGGACAAAGGTTTAAGCCATGGCCTTCCACTCCCCTTTGTTTATGCTCTTTCTATACTACTTTCTACCAACCAATTTTCCCAGTCCTTCTGTTTGGAAAGTTATGTTTATCCTTAGTTTTTCCTTCTTATTAATATAAGAGATTTTCATTATTTTGCGTAATATTATTAGTTAGTCTCGTATTCTCATGTATTTTGCTTTTATTGCTTCCTTATACTCTAAAATAAGCATTAATTATTAAAGTTATATCCTGCTTTTTTGGTATCTTTGTTCTTCTGTTGTAATTGCTTGGTAAATATTTGCATTTCCTTCATCATTTAAATAAATGTTTGGTAAATTGATTTTCTTTTAACTTAACTATACCAAGCACCAAGCAAACAGCAACGAAGGTAGTTAATTACGTTAATCCTGTAACTAGTTACTGCCTAGTTTGGTTATCTTCCAGCGTCAACCCCGTTCCCAAAATACTTTGGAGCAGTAGTAGCTTGGAAGGAGAGAGACAGTGAAGACGTGACCACTACCTAGCACAGCGTGACTTTGAGATCGGTACTACGATCATACAAATCTTAAGTGCAGTGCATTCTAAAGGAACTATGAAGAGATAAATGTATCTGTGACCTGGCCCATGTACCGAGGGTGGGGAGGCGGATAATGCTGCCTTTTATCCCCCTTTGGCCGCCACCATTTCCACGAAGAACAACTTGCCAACCGATACCATCTAGTTGTTAATACGACTATTCGGCTTAATTTGGACCTGGAAAGGATAGCTGAAAATTTGAAGGTTTGTTGCAAATTTCGTTTGGTGCTTGTCATTTGCGATTTCAATTTCAGTAATTATTGTTGAACAATAATGTCTTAACAGAATTTCCCCATGAAATTTATCAAGAGAATCATATTCGATTGGTACCCATGTATGTAATTATATTTACCAAGTAAGCCTATTATGTCTTTTGGACCTTTATTTAAAGGCAACATTAATATTTCTGGAGCTAGCATATTACTTTTACTTATATTTAACAGGTAGTAATTCATATTTTTCAAGCCATAATTTTATATTTATGGTCTGCCGGGTTAACCCAGTAACTACTTGTTCATCCCAGATAGTTTTGCTTAGCCTCTCAATCTCGTGCTTCGTTGCCTCATTGTTTTTACTTATGTTTGAATGGACATGCCCACTTATTTGCATTGCTCTTGAGCATTTAGAGGTTTACTTTATATATATATTTTACTTGATTCATTTTTCTTAAGTTTTACATTAAATTTTATTTAGTTAATTTGATTAGGAGTCCCTTCTTATATTAGGATTTCCCTCAGTTCAGATTCTCTTGATTTATTCTGAAACTGTGAGTTGGCAGCAGGGCCAGCACCATCCCTCTACCGCGTATGGTTTGGGATTACCTGTTGCAAACCAGGAAGCAAGGATATTCCCAACAGATTGATAAATTAAACTGTAGAATTTATTATTATATTTCTTGTTTTTTCTTGGTGTATTATTCACATTAATTAATTCAGAATATGGCGCCCAACGTGGGGCACTCTGTGGGTCCTTGCTTCGTGGAACTCCTCACCTAAGGTCATGGTTAGGGTCATATTTACTCTTCATGTTTCATATTTGTTTCGCTGGATAGGCAAATTTCCTTGTGTATTGGATTTCTAGAGTATATTAAGTTGCTCTTGTTAGGTTACTCGTTTGAGAAAATTTGTGATTTGATTATTATTTTGTAACATTTAATATTGCACATCGCGTTGCAAACCTATTACTTTGTTTATCCGAAATTGCCGAAATTGCGGTCATTTTAGTAGTACTTCATATTTTTACACATGATGGGTGACTTGGATTATTTAAAATCTGTCAGAGCTCACCACAGGACGCAAGTAACCAAAAAGTGTAAGAATGTTCAGGATAACTGTGGGTCTTTCACCTCATGTGAGGTCAAAGAAAATATTCTCTCTTTGGATAGTTTACGACAGAAACTTGATGACTGTAACACACAGATTTCTGAGCTTATTTGGAAGTCGGATAAGGGTGGTCTTGCTGCTGAACTTAAGAGTTGTGATGAATATGATGAAAAAATTACTAGTGCCATTTCATTGCTCAAAAGTGCTCCAAATGTATGTGACGGTAATGATGTAAGTAACAAGCTCAAGCTTCCAGAGTTGCCACTTCCAGTGTATAGTCATGCTAGGGGAGAGAGTATTGAGAAGTTCTTTAGAGATTTTGAGGATATAACTGGTAGAGCTAATTTGAACTCCTACACAAAACTTTTGTACCTTCAAAGACAGACTCGGAAGGAGCCTCATACACTTCTTCAGTCTTTGAGTTCAGGGAGTCGAACATATGAGGATGCCAAAAAACTGCTTATGGAAGCATTTGGGTCAGTAATTGTTCAGAAGTATGATAGTATTAAACTGTTGTCAGAGCTAAGACTTTCTTACCAGGATGACCCATATAAGCTTATTGGAGAGATGAAAATGATCAGAGATACTTTCAATAATCTTTCAGTTTCTGTGGATGACATTCTTCAGTTCTTTTATTGGAGCTCTCTAAATGAAAGCTTTAGGTCACAATTAATTCAGATCACAGGAAACTCTAAACCTTCTTTAAAGGAAATTGATGATCACATATTTGAAGCTACAGAACGGTATGTCGAAGCCCAAGAGAAATTTAAAAGGAAAAGAAAGTCCAATGAATGTGATGCTGCTATTTCTAGTTTTGCAGCAAATGTTAAGCCCTTGGATGAATCTGTTCCCAGTAGATTTCGTGCATGCATTCTTTGTAGTAAGAGCGGGGAGTCTTCAGATCATCCAATATATAAATGCCTAAATTTTGCCTCTCCTAAATTGAAGACAGAGAAGCTTAAAAGTTTGCATGCATGCTGTAAATGTGCAAATTTTCACAGAACCAAAGATTGTAAATTTAGGTTTAATACCAAATGCAAGCATTGTAGTAAATGGCACTTTTCATTTTTGTGCCCAAGTAGAGATTCTCAGCAATCAGATATTTCAACTGATACCCCAAATACAGTGTCGCATAACGGTATAGCATGCGTTGATCTTAATACTTTGCACGTGACTGCTGTATCTAGTTCTATCTTGCCCACATTCAGCTCGCCCCTTCCTGATGGTTCACTGGTAAGATGCTTAAAGGATAGTGGATCGCAGATGACATTTGTTAATAGTGATTTAGCTGATAGGCAAGGGTTTGAGGTGATTAATCCAAATTTTAGTTTAGTTGTGAAAGGGTTTAATGAGTCTAGAACCTTCAATACCAAAATAGTTAGACTTCAGTTGATGTCTGAGCATGAATGTCACATGGTTGAGGCAGTTTGTATTCCTGAAATTAAAACTAGACTCCACCTTCCAGGTCTTGGGAAGATTGTTCATGAGTTTTCTAAAAGGGGCTATTCTCTTGCCGACAAATTTTTGAAAGCTACAGATGATGAAATTGCAAACATTAATTTATTGCTGGGAACTGACTGTGAATATGCAATTCCTGTAAGTACCAAGATTTTTGGTGGCACTGTTCCTTCAGTATATCTTGAAAGTTCATATGGAATTATGCTTTGTGGCCAAGTTGACACAATCTCAGATAATTTGAAGTATTTACCCTGCATAAGGCCTCAGTTTTTGTCATGTAATGTTGTAAGTAAGCTTTGGGGCAATAATTCTGCTAAGAGTCCTATTTCCCTGGACAGTAATCCTGAAATACCAGTTGTGGATGAAAAGGGAAATGTTAATGAGACAGAACTGCAGAAAGCTGTGGATAATATTATTTTCCAAGAAAGGCATAGAATATTAAACTATGATAACAATAATTACAATGATACTTCTATTGAGTCCCATGATAAGCTAATTGATTTTGTATTGGAGTCAACTTCCCGGAACGAGGAGGGAAGGTTAGTTATGCCTCTCCTCTGGAACAGTGAAGTGTCGCATCTCTTGGGAAATAACCAACGTCTATCCAAATTAATTTTGAATTCTAATTTAAGAAAGTATAGAAATAGACAACATCTATCTATGATGGATGAAGTCTTCAGGGAACAAGAAAACCTGGGGATAATAAAAAGGGTTGACAACTTACCAGAGTTTCTTAAAGAGAATCCTAACTTCAGTTTCCTACCCCATATGCCTATTTTCAGAATGGATAAGGAATCGACAAAATGCAGAATTGTATATTTGTCAAATCTCTCGGAAAAAGATACTCAAAAGCCAATGACTGTGTCTCATAACCAAGCAATGTTGACAGGCCCATGCTTAAATAGGAAGGTCTCGACAGCTGTTCTGCAGCTAAGGTTTGATGAAAAAGTTCTTTGTTTTGATTTGAAGAAGGCTTTCTTACAGATTGAACTGCCAGAGAGTGACCAGGTTAAACTTCTTTTTTATTGGTTTAGGAATGTTGCTAAGCAAGATCTTTCTCTTGTTCCATATAAACATGTTAGATTGCCTTTTGGGTTAAAACCAAGTCCAGCAATGTTACTTCTTGGGCTATACAAAATTTTGATTTTGGATATTACAGATGACTCCCAAGAAATTAGGGATCTCAAGAGATGTATATATGATCTCTGTTACATGGATAATTGTGCCTATACAACAAATAGTACTGATACTTTATATTGGGCATTTAATCATTTAAAGGACATATTTGAGCCATATAAGTTTTCATTGCAACAATTTGTCACAAATGAGATTAAACTCCAAAGTATGATTGATGAACATGCCAAAGAATCTACACCTACTAAAGTTAAACTGTTTGGTCTTATTTGGGACAGGACTGAGGATACTCTTGCTACCCAAAGTCTGAATCTAGATAAAATGGCTTCTAGTAAAAGGGAAATCTTGAGGTCCATTGCTTCAAATTATGATATTCTTAATTTCAATATGCCACTCTTGAATAGAGCTAGGCTATTTATGCAGAAACTGCAGTATATGAAGGATTTAGAATGGGACACTAGGTTGCCTGAAGAGGAATTACGGGAATGGAGAAATATTGCTACTCAGGTTAACTCTGCTCCTGAAGTTGCAGTAAAGCGATATGTGGGCAGGAGAGATGGTAGTTACAAACTTGTCGCATTTACTGATAGTTCACGTGTGATATATGCGACAGTTATATACATAGTGAATGAGACTACTAAGGAGCTTAAATTCTTGTTTTCAAAGAATAGATTGATCAATAAGCAACTATCTACAAAATCTATTCCTTGCTTGGAATTTCAAGCCATAGCCTTTGGCACGGAAGTCCTTATTGACACATTCAAAGAACTTGCTGGGCCTATGTGTGTGAAACCCATTAATATTACTGGTTTGGAACTCTACACTGACAGCTTGGTCTGTCTTAATTGGCTGAATTCCCATGTTAATAAGATTGATAAATTGAAGAATCTTAATGCGTTTGTAATAAATAGACTACATAATATCTGCCAGTTGTGTGAAGTGCATCCCATTGCTTTCAATTTCTGTGGAGGGTCTGTAAACCCAGCTGATAGTGCTAGTCGTCCTACTTCTTACAAAATGCTGATGAAATCTTCATTTCTGACTGGTCCACCACATCTCTGTAAAGATGTGACAGGAGATTGCTTTAAGGTAGTTATCCCAAACCCTTGGATATCAGGGTCTAAGATGAACAGGAATGATGATTCTAGGGAACTTTATGTTGCAACTGCAGTGCATGGTAGCGAAAGGGCTGTTCACCTTTTCCCTATGGATCGGTTTTCGGATTTTCATAAACTTGTAGCAGTACAACACATGGTTCTTAAATTTGTCAATAAATGTAAGATTAAATTGAGAGAGAGAGATCCAGCTAAGTATTCACATTTAATCTGTTTTGAGGAGGACGAGCTTTTTGCTAAGGCAAATTCTATCTTGATTTCTCAAGATCAGAGAGTCCATTTCCCAGAAGTGTTTGATTACTTTTCTTCTAAGAATCCTGCTAGTAAAGACATGCCAAATATTATAGGCCAGCTCAACATATTTCTTGACAAAGATAATGTTCTCAGAGTTAAGAGTAAGTGTTCACGCTGGAAAGATATGAACAAGTATGAATTTGTTCCCATTCTCTTGTCGAAATCAAGTTTGCTTACCAAATGTATCATTCTTGATACACACAGGAAAACTTCCCATGCAGGGTTTTATACTTTGCTCTCAGAATTAAGGAAACAATTTTATATACCACATTACTTCTCTACAGTAAAGAAAATTCTTAAGCAATGCATAAATTGTAGGAGGTTTAATCTGAAAAACATTAAGTTAAATCAGTCACCATATAGAGATTTCCGGTTAGAACCCCCAAATATTCCATATAGATATAGTTTTATGGATCATTTGGGACCATACTGGATTATTTGGAATGGCAAGAAGGTTAAGGTTTGGTTGCTTTGCATTACGTGCCTTTGGAGCCGTGCAATAAATTTAAAGGTTTGTTTAGATCTTTCAATGCCTACGTTTCTGAGAGCATTCCAAATGCACATTCATGAGTTTGGCATGCCTGAGAAGTGTTTTTCTGACAAAGGCACTCAAATAGTAAGTGGCACAAATATCATTAAGGATTTTCTCAGTGATCCTAATACTAGACAATATCTGCAAGAGAATAATATCAAAGCTCTTGAATTTCAACAGTATTACAAGGGTTGTAAACAACTTGGTTCATTAGTTGAGAGTTGTGTTAAACTTGTAAAAAGGCTGATTTATGGTGCGATAAAGAATTCGGTATTGAGTTTTGTAGATTTTGAGTTTTTAATTAGTGAAGTTGTGCACCTCGTTAACAGAAGGCCAGTGGCTTTTAAAGAAGCTCTCAGAGACTGCAACCTGAATGAAGATATACCTGCCCCAATTACACCGGAAATATTACTTAAGGGTTATGAACTTGTATCTTTGAATATAATCCCTAACTTACAACCTATACCTATGGATGATCCCTCCTGGAATCCTAATTCTACAGAACAAATTAGGGAGAATTATAGCAAGCTTCGTAAAGCTCGCTTAAAATTAATAGAATTATATAATTCAGAATTTCTTGCTCAACTTATTAGTCAAGCAATAGATGAAAAATCCAGATATATGCCTATTGGCCACAAACCATTGCAAGTAGGAGATATTGTATTGATTAAAGAAGCCATGCAGAAGCCTGCAAATTACCCTATGGGGAAGGTCTTGAAAGTGCAAGTAAATGACTTGCAAGAAGTTACAGGGGCAACAGTAATGAAAGGTAATAGATCCCGTGTGGATATGCATGTCGAGAGCCTTATTCCTTTGATGAGCATCCGAGAATATGAGCAAAATAGGACACTGCAAGAAAACACAGCTGAAGCACAAATACCAGAGGCAGATGCTGTTAGGCCTCGGCGGAAAGCTGCCATTAGGGCAAATGAGAGAAACCTTAAACTGGCTAAAGATGGTTTGATTTGATTTTTGCTTGTATAAACACATTTGTTTTTGGTTTGTTTTGAAATCTTTTATTATTGCAAAATTACTAATGAAATAAGCATTAGTAACTGGTTACCATTCAATTTTTTATTGGTACAAAATTGAATGGCCTTTCCTGGGAGTGTTTGGAATGTTATGTTTATCCTTAGTTTTTCCTTCTTATTAATATAAGAGATTTTCATTATTTTGCGTAATATTATTAGTTAGTCTCGTATTCTCATGTATTTTGCTTTTATTGCTTCCTTATACTCTAAAATAAGCATTAATTATTAAAGTTATATCCTGCTTTTTTGGTATTTTTGTTCTTCTGTTGTAATTGCTTGGTAAATATATGCATTTCCTTCATCATTTAAATAAATGTTTGGTAAATTGATTTTCTTTTAACTTAACTATACCAAGCACCAAGCAAACAGCAACGAAGGTAGTTAATTACGTTAATCCTGTAACTAGTTACTGCCTAGTTTGGTTATCTTCCAGCGTCAACCCCGTTCCCAAAATACTTTGGAGCAGTAGTAGCTTGGAAGGAGAGAGACAGTGAAGACGTGACCACTACCTAGCACAGCGTGACTTTGAGATCGGTACTACGATCATACAAATCTTAAGTGCAGTGCATTCTAAAGGAACTATGAAGAGATAAATGTATCTGTGACCTGGCCCATGTACCGAGGGTGGGGAGGCGGATAATGCTGCCTTTTATCCCCCTTTGGCCGCCACCATTTCCACGAAGAACAACTTGCCAACCGATACCATCTAGTTGTTAATACGACTATTCGGCTTAATTTGGACCTGGAAAGGATAGCTGAAAATTTGAAGGTTTGTTGCAAATTTCGTTTGGTGCTTGTCATTTGCGATTTCAATTTCAGTAATTATTGTTGAACAATAATGTCTTAACAGAATTTCCCCATGAAATTTATCAAGAGAATCATATTCGATTGGTACCCATGTATGTAATTATATTTACCAAGTAAGCCTATTATGTCTTTTGGACCTTTATTTAAAGGCAACATTAATATTTCTGGAGCTAGCATATTACTTTTACTTATATTTAACAGGTAGTAATTCATATTTTTCAAGCCATAATTTTATATTTATGGTCTGCCGGGTTAACCCAGTAACTACTTGTTCATCCCAGATAGTTTTGCTTAGCCTCTCAATCTCGTGCTTCGTTGCCTCATTGTTTTTACTTATGTTTGAATGGACATGCCCACTTATTTGCATTGCTCTTGAGCATTTAGAGGTTTACTTTATATATATATTTTACTTGATTCATTTTTCTTAAGTTTTACATTAAATTTTATTTAGTTAATTTGATTAGGAGTCCCTTCTAATATTAGGATTTCCCTCATTTCAGATTCTCTTGATTTATTCTGAAACTGTGAGTTGGCAGCAGGGCCAGCACCATCCCTCTACCGCGTATGGTTTGGGATTACCTGTTGCAAACCAGGAAGCAAGGATATTCCCAACAGATTGATAAATTAAACTGTAGAATTTATTATTAAATTTCTTGTTTTTTCTTGGTGTATTATTCACAGTAATTAATTCAGAATACCTTCAGTCCATTATCTTTTCTATTTTCCCCTGCTACTTGTGCAATCTCGGGACTCAGTCTGTCATTCTTGGTGTCCATCTATTATCTGACATTATCATTATATGTCCTGCCCACGTCTATTTCTTTTTCTTTCATTTTATACTTTAGTTTGCTCTTGTATCTTTGTTGTTCTTTTTCTTTCTCTTAGTGTTATTAGCATCATTATTCTTTTCATAGCTCTTCAAGTTGTAACTAGCTTATGTCCTAAGTCTTTTGGACCATCTGATTGAAAAATTTACTTGCTAGAGAAAGTGGCATTTTACATTTTATAATCTCATTTTTTTTTACCAAAAGCTCTCCATTTTATGCTTATCACTCTTATGATTTCAGTCTCGTGTCCTGGGGAAATACTTGCTGTCTGTCCTCTTCTTCTTCTTCTTTGCATCTTCCCCCACTTTTATGTGCGGTCGATGTGTCTGGCCAGCGTTCTCCATCTACCTTTGTCCCACACTTCGTCACCGGTTAATCCCTTTGATCAGAAATCATTCTTGATATAGTCCGTCCACCTTCGCTTTGGTCTTCCTCTCCTTCTCCTTCCCTGTACCTCCATTTCCATCACTCTCCTCCCAATATACTGTTCATCTCTTCTCATGACATGACCATACCACCTCAGTCTAATTTCTTGGATCTTATCTGATAGTTCTCTAACTCCTCTGGTACCCCTAATTACCTCATTCCGTATCTTATCACTTCTTGTTACCCCACACATCCATATCAACATTCTCATCTCTGCCACATCCAGCTTCTTCTGTTCTGTCTTCTTTATTACCCACGTCTGCGCTCCATACATTATTGCCGGTCTCACAACTGTCCTGTGCACTTTAGCTTTCAACTTAACCCCTATTTTCCTGTCGCATAGTACTCCACACACATTTTTTCCAATTCTTCCATCCTGGTTGTAATCTGTGATTTATTCATGCCCCCAGATCACCATCCTCAGCAACTGTTGATCCAAAATATTTGAAAATTTTCAACTCTCTTCAGTCTTCCTCCTTGTAAACTGGCCATATTGGTTTTTGCTAATTTTTCATGACCGGATGCCTTTCCTGCCGCCAACCTTCCCTATTTACCCGGGCTTGCGACCGGCACCAAGATGAGGCTAGCCTGCCCCTCATTGGCTTGGGTTACTGGCTGTCGGTGCCAAATATGTTTTATTTTTGGCAATGGAAGTATGAAGCTGATATTTTATATTGACTTTTTAGTATACCTAACTGTCGTTACATTAATAGGCTAACCAAGATCAGAGAAGTATAGTAGTATCAGATCAATACAGTTTATCATTAGGCAAAAGTACATGGAAATACTACAGTGTTTTGAGTGGCCTGACTTTATTTCTTGTTTCAGAAGCTAAAGAAGAAGAATTGGTTAGTCGTTCTATTTTTTTTTTTTTTTTTTGGTCTTGCCGACCCAGCTTTTTATAATAAACATTTATTATTATTATTATTATTATTATTATTATTATTATTATTATTATTATTATTTGCTAAGCTACAAACCTAGTTGGAAAAGCAAAATGCTATAAACCCGAGGGCTCCAACGGGGAAAATAGCCCAGTGAGGAAAGGAAATAAGGAAACTATAAGAAAAGTATTAACAATTAAAATGAAAGGTTTAAAGGCCGATCATGAATGACAGAGGCAAGGGGCAATGGCAATGCCTTAGTTAACATGACAATGCCCCAGAGACTTACCATATATACATATGATCAGCGTCCAAGCCCCCTATCCACTCAAGGTAGAACCAGGGAGGGCCAGGAAATGGTTGTGGTTGACTCAGGAGGTACACCCATAAGCTCTCTCAAACCTCTATCCTTAACTCGCATGGATGGTGAGGTTGCAGCTACTACAAAATACTATCGAGTTTGAGCAAGACTCAACCAGGGTTATGCAATCGCTAGGTAGAGACGTTTCCAATAGCTCATCACAATCATTTTGCTACAATAGCTATATTATCTGTCTCTTATCGTAACTCTTATAAAAATTTCTTTTAATGACATGATGCCATATAGCAGCATGGATTGCGAAGCACAGAGACAGGTATGCAAATCAAAGACGGACAGAAATAAAGAGTGCAGGCAGGTGTACTTGAGGAATTTTCAAACGATATTGGAGTCATTTGTACTTGTCACTCATTTTTCAAGATATGGAGGATATGTAAACATCAATTATCGTGGCAACAAACATATTGAATGAAATAAGCTATTGCTGGATGGACTTTCACAATGATAGTCACTTGTTTTGATGACTGATCTCTCTCTTATGGAATATTTATAAGTGATGCACGTACCATATTTGAATAAAGACAAATAGAAAGTTAACTTGTTCCTCTTATTCATGAAAATGAAAAGAGTTGTTGTTAATATCCCCACTTTATTAAACTTACCGGAGAATTCAAGACATGAAACTGCCCATAGGATGGGTAGTTTAAGGTCTTGTTTTACCCTTGCATGATTATATAAAGTAAGAAAAAAGGAATGGGAAAGGAAATGAGATAGAAAGCCGTAGGAAGAGCGACATCGGCAGTTCCTCGAAAGATAACTATTGATCTTTACAGAGGAAATGATGTGGGTTGGAAAGGGTTGTTAGATGACTGAAGAAAGGAACAATGGCAAAGATAGTTCTAGCAAGAAACTATTAGGTTTTATTGCAGCTAGAAAAAGTTTATTGATTAGGACAAAAACCTTAGATATGAGAGCTGATTGTCTGATTCCGTTGGGTGTTCACAAATAGAGTAGTATTGAAGGAATAGAATTATATCTATAATTCTTGATAAATGATTACTCTGCTGGCCATTAAAGCAAAGTGTAAAGTATGAAGAATGTGTGTATATATATATACATATATATATATATATATATATATATATATATATATATATATATATATATATATATATATATATATATATATATATATATATATATATATATATACATGTATATATACATGTATATATATATATACATGTGTATATATATATATATATATATATATATATATATATATATATATATATATATATATATATATATATACACGTGTATATATATATATATATATATATATATATATATATATATATATATATATATATATATATATATACACGTGTATATATATATATATGTATATGTATATATATATATATATATATATATATATATATATATATATATATATATACATACACGTACGTTTTATAAATTCTCCCAATCACCAACTCGTTTTAACCCTTTATTTACCGAAAGAAATTATCTCTCCGAAAAACAATCTTTCTGAAATCAAAGAGAAAAAAAAAATAATGACCCCAAATTAGTTGAATCTGCTCCTGTCTTTTTTTCACTATTGAGTTTTAAAACTTTGCTTCATTTCCGCTTTTAAATCGTCCTTATCGCCACCTCCGCAAACAATAATTACTGAGTATGCGGTCTCATTTATCACCGCGAAGGGATAGGAAGGAAAGAAGGAACGAAGGGAGATTGATTGAAGGAAACTCAAATGACCCTGAGACATATTTTTTGCTTCCTTTGTTGGAAATTGTGACTGATAAAAGGTGTCCCACCAAGAGAAAGGATCGCTCCTATACTAATCAACTTACACTGGCTGTCGATTAAAGCGAGAATTGAATTTAAATTATGTACAATAACCCACCAAGTTATCAGAACCTGGCGTACAAAATACTTAAGAGAATTGCTACATATTGCGTAGCCAACAAATCGTGTCGACACGAGAATATTTACAAATGGCTTCAAACTGTTGGAACTTAGATTTGTGTCTACTTTAGGCTCTAGGGCCTTTAAATATACGGCTTTGAGACTATATAATAAGCTCCTACGAAACATTCGAATGATTGAAGACATTAAGGCTTTCAAGAGGAAACTGAAGACTTTCTTGTTTCAACAGTCATACGACAGTGACGATTTAAGAGTAAATGAGCAATACGCGATATGAATATTAAAAACTCTGAACGAACAAGGTAAAACGACAGTGGAGGTCCTGTAGGGAGTCGGGGTCCTCTGCTGTATGGGACCGGAAAAGCTGCCATCAAAGACGATCAAAGAAGGACTTATGCAATTGTTTTTTTATATCAAAGGTAATGTTAACTGAGAGTTTGCTAATCTCTCTCTCTCTCTCTCTCTCTCTCTCTCTCTCTCTCTCTCTCTCTCTCTCTCTCTCTCTCTCTCATCATCGTTATTATTTAGTATGAAAGCCATAAAATATAGATGGATGTTGTATATGGAAAAATTTATTTGTATGTAAAGTATATATTTATATACATATATATATATATATATATATATATATATATATATATATATATATATATATATATATATATATATATATATATATATATATATATATATATTTCATTTCTTACATTAATATAGTAAATAAAAACCCGTTATTTAA
>NC_090742.1:44128202-44130702 GCF_036898095.1 Palaemon carinicauda
ATATATATATATATATATATATATAATACTTACGGGGATTAACGACTTTCTCTTTAAGGATATTATTACTATTATTATTTTTATTATTGTTATTATTACCTCCGCCAGGAGGTTATGTTTTCGGTTCGGTTTGTTTGTTTGTTTGTTTGTTTGTTTGTTTGTTTGTTTCTCTGTTTGTCTGTCTGTCTGTGGACAACGTAGAGGCCACATTTCTACACGGAATCACTTCAAACTTGGCCAAGTAGTTCCCCAATGTGTATGGAAGAACTGATTAAATTTTGGTCAAGGTCACCCCAAGGTCAAGGTCACAGGGGTCACTGGTGTCACTATGACATAAGTGGCCATATCAAGAGACAGAAATAAAGCACTGACTTTTGCATAAGCCAACAGGGAAGTCCTAGTCCAGGCGCAACCCATGGGTGATGTTCAAATTTATAAAGGTCAAAGGTCAAGGTCATATTGGTGCATTATATCAATGTCATATTAAGTATCAGTGGCAAATGAACAAAGATCACTTGAAGGTCAAAAGTCAAGCAGGTCACTTGAAGGTCAAGGTCACGTGAAGGTCAAGGTCACGTGAAGGTCAAGGTCACCTGAAGGTCAAGGTCACGTGCGGAGGTATGTCCTCTACGAGGACCATGTCCGCGTTCAGGACTTGCTCACTTGTTATTGTTGTTGTTGTTGTTGTTGTTGTTGTTATTATTATAATTAGCTAAGCTACAACCCTAGTTGCAAAAGCAGGATGCTAGAAGCCCAAGGGTTCCAACAGTTTTATGAAGTTGGTTTAGGATGTCAAGAGATTCAATTTCCATGTTACAAGAGAGACAATTTAAATCTGGGGATCAATAATTAGTTTTTTTTTTTTCGGATTGTAAAAACCTTCACGTTTAGGCCGCCAAGACTAAGCTGTCATAATCACATGATTGGCCACTGAGGAAATAACCAGTTAAAGAATTATATCCTTAAAATTCAGGATGACATAGCTTTACATTACAGATTTAAGAGATTTAGTTTCTGTTTTGCACCTCTCTTCGAATTTCGGTAATAAATATAGATATTGACTTTTACTTGAAGTTTTACAAATACGGAGCCCTTGATTGCAGATGGCCAAGACATTCAATTTTATACCCTTAAATCTTAGGGTAAGCTTGCAATAAATTTGTGGCTGATCTAGTTTATATTTAGAAAACTAGATAGTTTACTATTTCACTATTATACTCAACTAGTGTACATGAGCCATCTAAAATGACGTCTAATTATTTAGATATGCACACACACACAGATTCAATCCTTCCCAACCCCTCCCCCTTTCGTAACTACAAGCCGGTAGTTCGGCAATTTAGGGAAATGTGGGGTTTCAGTGTACCTCCTAACGGTTTTTCTCTCTTCAGGGTATGACTGCTCCCTCTCCTCATGAGCGTGACAGATAATATATATATATATATATATATATATATATATATATATATATATATATATATATATATATATATATATATATATATATATATATATATATATATATATATCATATATAGCCAGACATTGCTCCCTATTATATAAAGTAGATTACTTGTGATTTAACCCTTCATAGGTTCACTAAATAATCTTATCGTTTTTTATTTATTTTTCATTAATAACATTTAATTTATTTTTGCTTGGACACCAACTTTGATATATGTATTATGTTGCAGTAAATATTTAATTCCTGTTCATCACTGCTCGGTCAATATTCTTTTTACTTCGATGGTATTGCTAACATAATTAGCGCAGTGATATGATCAATATAATGCTACACATGTACTGTTGAATTATTCAATTAGCCGGTGCATTTCGAGTTTTTTCCTCTGTTTTGACATAATTAATCCCCGAATAAATGGAAACATTTATAATTTATGTAGATAAGGTTAGGTAATCTCGTAATCTCCCCGAATTAGATTGATTCTTTTCTAATTGTATGATAATCACATGATCAGTCTTTTTCTTCTCTCTCTCAAGATGACGACCTAATCATGCAGAATAATTTTGAAAAAGATAATAATTAATTCATTCACTCGCTCGATAATTTATTATTATTATTTTTTTTTATTAAATCAGTGTTCTTGCTGTTTAATATAATTTATTAGCCTTACAACTCGAAGCTATATTTTATGTACACACTGCTTTTTTCTTTTCCTTCACTTCTTTTAGTTAATTCCTTTATGTTCATAGAGCATATTTCATCTTTCCTGTTTGTAAAGCAAATATTTTGTAGAGACTATTTTTGCACATTGTATTTATTATATCTGTATTTGTTATTTCTAAATGAGTCTTGATTTTTTAGTTATTTTCTCTTGCGTATTTTTTTTCTTCTAAATCCCGAATTAGATTGTAGTTTTTCTAAAGCATTATTTTATATTTTTATATTTTTTATATTTTTATTGTATATTTTATATCTTTCATATTTCTATTTTATATCTCCTATATATTTTTTTATATCTTTTTATTTTTATTTTATATA
>NC_090742.1:44135702-44143202 GCF_036898095.1 Palaemon carinicauda
CGTATTTTGGCTTTAAACCTTCACCAATGATTATCGTCAGAATGATGACTTCATGAGGCTCCACCCACTTTTGCCTCGTTATAATTCAGGATAACACTGATGGCTATCATGGGCATTGTTGGATTATAAAATTTAAATTCTGGCTATAAAAACTCAATTCTCGAGTAGTTGTAAGAAGTGCTAAATGATCCTCAACGATCCCAGCAGTTGGCCTAAACGTTTAATTCATGTATACTACTGTTGCGGCACTACTGCTACAGTAGTATTACTATGCTAGCACAGATACCCCACCCACATTTATGTATCGTTCCGCCATTCATAAAGTCTTTGTCATGTTTTTTCACTGTGCAATAAGCCATGGCCTCCTCAGAAATTAAGTTTAGGATTAGATGATAGGTTATTTCATTAAGCTGACAAATTATAGCAACTGGGTGTTATTGCCGATGTTGAAGCTAAAGAAAAAGTATAGTATCATTCCTTCATTGCATTATCATCTTTACTACTATTTGTTGGGCTACATGTAGTAATTATTTTAAAGGATAAATGAATTATGTTCACTTTACTTCTATAAATTCCCATTAGATGTACAAATAAAACTCCTAAAACTATTCATGATTTATTTACAAAATGCAGTCATGCCCAAAACATAGACAACACGGTCTTACGGCCTAAGAAGAAGAAAAAAAAATTATATCGGATGATCCGTTGGTCTGATGGAGATTTTAGCACAAAAATCTTATTTTAACAAAAATAGTTATATAAAGACTGTTTCCATACAATCTCTCTCTCTCTCTTGGTGGCATAGTGAATAGTTAATGGAAATGTTCAAAAGCCTGAATGACATTACAAGTATTATAATCATGTTACGCTAAATACAAATCAGACCATAAACATTGGATTTAGACTAGAAACTGAATAATTACCTATTCAGGCTATAGTAAATATGACCACGGGCTTTCTCTTGACTGTATAAAGTTGCAAGTCGTAAGACAAATGCAGTTTTGCAACCACGGGGCAATCCAAATCCTGTTAGCCATTCTTGACTGTTGTGGGTTTCAGAGCCGATGGAAAAAGGTGAATGGGTGTCTGGTGGATGGGCGGGGCAAAATTTTGTCAATAGGTGCTTACATTGCTTACGTAATGAATTTTTTCGACTCTTGGCTCGTTATCTCTGGCCATGGCGTCAGCTAGATAATTTTTACTCTATAAAAATGAAAACTATCGGGTTTAGGTTATTGCTAATGCTGACAAAATTTGTGTGTGGTTGTAAAATATACATATGTCAACTTTCAGCTACATCCGATGCTTTGATAAGGAGCAAAGTCCAAAAAACCGTGTTACAGAGGCCCTGAATCTCATAGTAGATTCTAGTAATATATATATATATATATATATATATATATATATATATATATATATATATATATATATATATATATATATATATATGTATATATATATATATATATATGTATATATATATATGTATATATATATATATATATATATATATATATATATATATATATATGTATATATATATATATATGTATATATATATATATATATATATATATATATATATATATGTATATATATATATATATATATATATGTATGTATATATATATATATATGTATATATATATGTATATATATATATATATATATGTATATATATATGTATATATATATATATATATGTATATATATATATATATATATATATATATATATATATATATATGTATATATATATATATATATATATATATATATATATATATATATATATATATATATATATATATATGTATATATATATATATATATATATATATATATATATATATATATATATATATATATATATATATATATATATATATATATATATATATATATATATATATATATATATATGTATATATATATATATATATATATATATATATATATATATATGTATATATACATATATATATATATATATATATATATATATATATATATATATATATATATATATATATATATATGTATATATACATATATATATATATATATATATATATATATATATATATATATATATATATGTATATATATATATATATATATGTATATATATATATATATATATATATATATATATATATATATATATATGTATATATATATATATGTATATATATATATATATGTATATATATATATATATATATATATATATATATATATATATATATATATGTATATATATATATATATATATATATATATATATATATATATATGTATATATATATGTATATATATATGTATATATATATATGTATATATATATATATATATATATATGTATATATATATATATATATATATATATATATATATATATATATATGTATATATATATATATATATATATATATATATATATATATATATATATATATATATATATATGTATATATATATATATATATATATATATATATATATATATATATATATATATATGTATATATATATATATATATATATATATGTATATATATATGAATATATATATATATGAATATATATATAGATACTGTATATATATATATATATATATATATATATATATATATATATATATATATATATATATATATATATATATATATACTGTATATATATATATATATATATATATATATATATATATATATATATATATATATATATATATATATATATATATATATATATATATATATATATATATATATTATGTATGTACATATATATATATATATATATATATATATATATATATATATATATATATATATATATATATATATATATATATATTAGTGTGCTACTTTTATAAGCACACATTGAGTATGTGTTGTTTAAGATGTGTATAGCTGGGTAACTAAGTACATCTTATTAGCTTTAAAAGTATTTATTAGTTAAAAACAACAGAGTTAAACATCTCCATCACTGGAGGGAGCTGGGTTGGTCAGATGACCAATTCTGGTGAAGTATAGATATGAACTGCCTAAATTATCGATATCACAGATATCATATGCTTAGTTTATATATCAGTATCGTATGCTTAGTTTATATATCAGTTTTGTCACAATCCCGGAAGACACCTGCATCCGGTGACGTCACAAACTTTCACACACTGATGCATGGTATTGACGCTTAAGAAAAATGTCACATTGTTGAGGCTGCATTGTGCGTTCTGTTTATGATTTGAATGACTACAGCAAGTCCCACGGCTAGCACCTTCATCCAAAATGACATATTACGTCATGTGTTTTAAACATGTAATATTAACTATTTTAACTATTACATAATCTTGGCCAGCTATCTCAATTTTTTCACAAAAATTTAACAACAAGCCAAAACATGTTTACTAGGTGTGACTGGACATATGTATTATTCTTTGTTTAACTTTAGCCATAATCAAACGAGGACGAATGTCCAAATAGGCACATTAAAAAATAATAACAATAATGCATATGAAAAAGATATTACCAAAGCAAAGAATGTGCATGATAAAAAATGCATGATAAAATAAAGATCATATATATGGTACATTGCTAGCAAATGATTATATGGTACCAAAAAAAAAAAACTACTGACTTACATATGATTCGGTAACTTGTTAAAGAATAATTGTTACCTTTGTCAGAAACATAGATCAACATAATACGGTAACTAATAAAAATATTTGTTACCTTGTTGAAAATTCAATTTTTTAGTGCACAAACACGAATTCCTGGTACGTACACGTACCACGGTTTCGTACATATATATATATAAATATTTATATATAGGGCTGATATATTTTATTAGATGCCCATAGATTTTGTTATATATATTTTTTTTTTCTCTTTTCTTTTTAACATTCCGGCTTATATATTTTTATTAGATGCCAAGAGAAAAAATGATTTATATTTTTTTTTAAATGTTGTTTTAAATGTATTTTTAACAATGCAAATGTAGAAAATTTCTTCAATTACATATTACTTTTCTCACAAACTCTTTCCGACAATTTACTCCTTTAGCGAATGAGGTGGCCACTTCAAACGGCTTTAAACTGAATTAAATACGGAGTATTGTCGGGACAAGGCGAAACATTCTTTTGTAGCTGCCTGCTGTGCCGTAACCTACGCCAAACAAGGATGTCCACGGCGATAAATATCACCACCGTGAAAGCCAGACCTGCTAGTAGTATGGGGTGAAGGATTTCCTTATAAGTCGGTGACAGGTGGTCCCTTTCGGTAAGCTTCATCAAACGCTTTGCAACCTGTCTGTTATACGGGAGAGGGAGTGCTGGCATTGTAGAGGTCCACGTGAAGTTCGCGAAGTAGGCTCGTTCTCTGATGAGTGTCCGTAGACCTGTCACCATGGAATTAGGGGAAGTCCCGATACAACCATCTGCTGCGACGAAGATGTGGGTGAAGGACGTGGATCCGTCAGGGCATGATACATTGAAGCCGTCCTTGTCGTATCGTATCCACGAGCCATTGTTCAGTCTGCAATTGAACTCATTATTGTCAAAGGGATAAAGCTTATCCAGACAATTTTCACTTGTATGGGAGAGAGCACCGTCTAGCACTATACCTAACTCGCATGAATCCATTAAGTTTTTATGGAATTCAAATGAGTCGGCTGTACATATTTTTCTATCCATTGCGTCTGAACCGCGAGTTAATTGATTTAAGTCTTCAATGACCGTATATGTTTCCTTGTCTGGGGAAATCAATACGTGTCCTGTCAAACTGGATATTACTGGATTTGAGTGATTCGTCATGAAAGTCGGAAATGGTGATATCCTGTAAGATTGCCAGGCATCAGAAGAATCAAAGGGAATTGTAATCATAATCTTTTTATTATCAACGTTTACTGTAATTAGGCTGTAATAAAATTCTAACCTATGTTCATCTAACAAAGGAACATAGCCTAGTTTATCCCTTCCGTTCTCCAGAATTAACTTTAAGTAATTTATAGGCAACAAATGGGGCGACAGTACACCTTTAGTTGCTAACGTGATAGCTTCTACATAATCCTTGGATTTCTCAATGAAATGTGCAATTCTGTTATGTATGTGATCTATCTTTGAATCATAATACGTTAATGTTGCCAACAAATCCTGTACTTCCATAATCTGAATGATATTATTTGAATGTTCATTTACTAAATCCATAATTTTATTGATTGAAGCTAACTGATTCCTTAGTTCTGACATAATCAATTCATCTTCATGAGTCAAGAACTCAATTTTCTTATTTTGATTACTAATTTTAAGAGGATTGAAAATCCCTAAACCTAAACTTGCAACATACCCAAAGATGTTTAATGCAGCATAAATAAACGGATTTCGTCTTTCTTTATGTTCGTGTCCTACAGTCCACATCAAAAGGTCATAAGCCAAAGATCCTGTCTTGTCAGTCATATTTTTCAAGTCATCAGATAGCATCTCTGCAACTTTTAATGTTGATCCAAGCAAACTCTCTGTAGTCAAATGAAAATGTCTTCTATGCAACTCATCCAATGAGGCAGAAAACCTTGAAATGGCGGTTCTTAAGCTAGTGACATCATTCTCTTGAAGAAAAATTGCTTGCATATTCACTTCTACAACTACGTTGGTTGATGTAATAAAAACGTCTTCTTGCCTTTCAACTATAGTGCCATATTTAAAATTTATACTTTTAGTTTTAGAGCTCATCCCACACGAGAAAAATGTCTGAGCGAGCAATATCACTCCCAACAACAAAAAATTCATCTTGGAAACCTGTAACGAGAAAAATATATGTAATTACTCCTGTATTAAAAAGAAACTTTTAATCACATAAAATAAAAAAAAATTTTCCCTCACTTCTTTTCCTCTCTTTTCTTTTTAATTTCTCAGGTGAGCCAATGGTACTATTCTCTCATCCGTGGGTTGGGATACGTTTTGAACTCTAAACCTATTGGCCGTTAATGTTTCCAAAATGTTAAATGGGCCTTCAAACTTAGGTGTTAGTTTATAATTGAGCCCTTTTCGTACATTGATTTGAATATATACGTTATCACCCACGGTATATGTTTTAGTTGGTTTCGCTGTTTTATCATGATTCCTTTTCATTATGATTTGTGATTCTCCTAAATTCTTTCGAAGGATATCATATCAACTTATACTTGCATTTATACATTCTTTTAAAGGATTTGATAGATTAGTTGTAGGCGTTAATACATGGAAAGGCGTTCTAACTGGGGTACCATACAATGCTTCATGCGGTGACATTTTAATTGATATATGATATGAATGATTCAGAGTACTCAGTGCCGCCGGTATTGCAATATCCCAGTTGGGGTCTGATCCCCCTAGTGTTACTCTTAATATATTTAATATCTTCCTATTTGCTCTTTCCACTAGCCCATTCGACTCTGGGTGATATATCATGGTATTTATTTTCTTTATGCTGAGGAATTCACACAATGAGGTAAGAAAGTGATTATTAAATTCACCACCCGAGTCTGAGATTATCATGTGTGGAATTCCATGTTTACAAAGGTAACACTCGTAAAACTTCCTAGCGCATTCAATCGCAGTTTTAGTTTTAAGCGCTATTAGTTCTGTATATCGAGTTAAAGCATCTACAATTACTAAGAGGTGCTTATTTCCTCTGTCTGACTCGTAAAATCCTGTTAACAAATCTAAATGTATTCTTTCAAAGGGTTGATTGGGCACAGGATAAGCTCCTAGGCTGACAGGTGTTTTCGTATGCCCTTTGTTTTCCTGACATGTGCGACAATTAGCTATGTGTCTTTCTATATCTGTAAGCATCGTATGCCAATAAAACAATGATTTGGCTTTCTGTGACATTAATGAGAACCGCGGGTGTCCATGTAATGGATTTGAATGCAACCAATTCAGGACAGTGGAAATAAGTTAGATTGGTACTACTACCTGGTCGTTAGTTACATGTGGTGTATTGCGGGTTTTCCTTGTCACAGTCCTACACAGAATATTATCCTTGATTATATAATTCTGCTGCTTATACTTTATATATTCCTTTTCCTTATGATTGCCTTTCAAAGCATTTATAATTGTTTCTATTTTCTGATCTTTTCTTTGCTCAGTCTGTAACAATTCAGCGCTCCAGCCTAAATCTTCTTGTTCAGATATTGTTTTTACAATAGGCATGGATGTTGATATATCTATTAATTCAGCTAAAGGCTCCGTACAAGATGACACGGGGTTGCATGATAATGCATCCGCAATGATATTTGCTTTCCCAGGTAAATACCCGATTCTTGCGCCAAAATCTTGAATGATCAAATGCCACCGAGTTCGTTTAGGGTTGTGGTTGAAGCCTTTAAAGAACTCTGTTAGTGGTTTATGGTCAGTAAGAACCTTAACGGGATAACCGTAAATTATGAACTTAAAATGCACTAGCGAATTAACAATATCTAGCCCTTCCTTGTCTATTACTGCATACTTACTTTCGG
>NC_090742.1:44148202-44193202 GCF_036898095.1 Palaemon carinicauda
CAATCTCGGGACTCGGTCTGTTATTCTTGGTGTCAATCTATTATCTGACATTATCATTATATGTCCTGCCCATGTGTATTTCTTTTTCTTTCATTTTTTACTTTAGTTTTGGTCTTGTATCTTTGTTGCTCTTTTTCTTTCTCTGTGTTATTAGCATCATTATTCTTTTCATAGCTCTTTAAGTTGTAACTAGCTTGTGTACTAAGTCTTTTGGACCATCTGATTGAAAAATATTCTTCTTAGAGAAAGTGGCATTTTACATTTTATAATCTCATTTTGGTTACCAAAAGCTCTCCATTCTCTGCATGTCCCTCTTATGATTCCAGTCTTGTGTCTTGGGGAAACACTTGCTGTCAGTCTTCTTCTTCTTCTTCTTCACATCTTTTCCCACTTTTAAGTGCGGTCGATGTTTCTGGCCAGCGTTCTTCATCTACCTCTGTCCCACACTTCATCACCGGTTAATCTCTTTGATCGATAGTCATTCTTGATATAGTCCATCCACCTTCGCTTTGGTCTCCCTCTCCTCCTTCTCTCTACCTCCATTTTCATTTCTTTTCTCCCAATATACTATTCATCTTTTCTTATGACATGACCATACCACCTCATTCTACTTTCTTGGATATTATCTGATAGTTCTCTAACTCCGGTGGTACCCCTAATTACCTCATTCCGTATCTTATCACTTCTTGTCACCCCACACATCCATCTCAACATTCTCATCTTTGCCACATCCACCTTCTTCTCTTCTGTCTTCTTTATTACCCACGTCTGCGCTCCATACATTATTGCCGGTCTTACAACTGTCCTGTGCACTTTACCTTTCAACTTGACCCCTATTTTCCTGTCGCATAGTACTCCACACACTTTTTTTCAAATTCTTCCATCCTGCTTGTATTCTGTGATTTATTCATGCCCCCAGATCACCATCCTCAGCAACTGTTGATCCTAAATACTTGAAATTTTCAACTCTCTTCAGTCTCCCTCCTTGTAAACTGACCATATTGGTTTTGGCTAAATTTTCATGACCGGATGCCTTTCCTCCCACCAACCTTCCCTATTTACCCAGGCTTGGGACGGGCACCAAGTTGAGGCTGGCTTGCCCCCTCACTGGCTTGGGTTAGTGGCTGTCTGTGCCAAATATGTTTATTTTTGGCAATGGAAGCATAAAGCTTATATTTTATATTGACTTTTTAGTATTCCTAACTGTCATTACATTAATAGACTAACCAAGATCAGAGAAGTATAGTAGTATCAGATCAATACAGTTTATCATTAGGCAAAAGCACATGGAAATACTACAGTGTTTTGAGTGGCCTGATTTTATTTCTTGTTTCAGAACCTAAAGAAGAAGAATTTGTTAGCCATTCTATTTTTTTCTCTTGCCGGGTCAGCTTTTTGTAATAAACATTTATTATTATTATTATTATTATTATTATTATTATTATTATTATTATTATTATTATTATTATTATTATTATTATTACTTGCTAAGCAACAAACCTAGTTGGAAAAGCAGAATGCTACAAGCACGAGGGCTCCAACGGGGAAAATAGCCCAGTGAGGAAAGGAAATAAGGAAACTATAAGAAAAGTATTAAACAATTAAAATAAAAGTTTTAAAAGCCTATTATAAATAACAGACGCAAGGGGCAATGGCAATGCCTTAGTTAACATGACAATGCCCCAGAGACTTACCATATATACATATGATCAGCGTCCAAGCCCCCTATCCACTCAAGGAAGGACCAGGGAGGGTCAGGAAATGGTTGCGGTCGACTCAGGAGGTATACCCATAAACACACTCAAACATTCATCCTTAACTCGCATGGATGGTGAGGTTGCAGATACTACAAAATACTATCGAGTTTGAGCAAGACTCAACCAAGGTTATGCAATCCCTAGGTAGAGACGTTTCCAATAGCTTATCACAATCATTTTCCTATAATAGCTATATTATCAGTCTTTTATCGTAACTCTATTATAAAAATTTCTTTTAATGACATGATGCCATATAGCAGCATGGATTGCGAACCACAGACGCAGGTATGCAAATCAAAGACAGACAGAAACAAAAGAGGGCAGGCAGGTGTACTTGAGGAATTTTCAAACGACATTGTAGTCATTTGTACTTGTCACTCATTTGTCCAGACGAGTAGGTTATGTAAACATCAATCATCGTTGCAACAAACATTTTGAATGAAATACGCTATTGATGGATGGACTCTCAACGATAGTCACGTGTTTTGATGACTGATCTCTCTTTTATTGAATATTTATAAGTGATGGACGTATCTTATTCGAATGAAGACAAATAGAAAGTTAACTTATTCTTCTTATTCATGAAAATGAAAGATTTGTTCTTAATACCCCCACTTCATTAAACTTACTGGGGAATTTAAAACATGAAACTGCCCATAGGATGGGTAATTTAAGGTCTTGTTTTACCCTTGCATGATTATATAAAGTAAGAAAAAAGGAAGGGAAAGGAAATGGGATATGAGGCCCTAGGAAGAACGACATCGGCAGTTTCTCGAAAGATAACTATTGATCTTTACAGAGGAAATATCTGATGTGGGTTAGGGAAGGGTTGTTAGATGACTGAAGAAAGGAACAATGGCAAAGATATTTCTAGAAAGAAACTATTAGGTTTTAATGCAGCTAGAAAAAGTTTATCGATTAGGACAAAAACGTTAGATATGAGAGCTGATTGTCTGATTCCGTTGGGTTTTCACAAATAGCCTAGTATTAAAAAAATAGAATTATATCTATAACTCTTGATAAAAGATTACTCTGGTGGCCATTAAAACAAAGTGTAGGTATGAAGAATTGCTATTGAAATTACCCACTATGAAAGTGTCTGCAACCTCACCCTCCATGTGCGCTGGAGATGAGGGGTTTGGGGAAGCCTAAACTGTTTGTCTACCTGCTAAGTCCTCAGCAGCCATTGCCTGGCCCTTCCTGTTCCTCACTTGATGGAGAGGGAACTTGAGTGCTGATCATATGTATATATGGTCAGTCTCTAGGACATCCATGTGTGACCTTTAAACCTTTAAAAGAAGCACCTTGAAGTACTTAGATCCATATTTTCGCATTGCTAACATTTTTATCACTTGAAATGTATCTAATAATTATGTTCTTATGCTACACATACATACAGTACTGGTTCTGTACCTGTTCGACGAAGTCCGTTGTAGTGAAGTCGATTTTAGCGATAAAATATATATGCATAAGTATCTTTTTTGTATTTATTTATTTATTAGGATAAGGATGAGAGAGAGAGAGATAGAGAGAGAGAGATAGAGAGAGAGAGATAGAGAGAGAGAGAGAGAGAGAGAGAGAGAGAGTGAGAGTGAGAGAGATAACTTGTAAGGCTGGATATATACTGTATATACAACGGATTTTGAGCGAAGCGAAAAATCTATTTTTGGGTGAGATAGCCATGACATCCTGATAGAAGGTTCCTTCAGTAGCTTCCTTAGGGTATATATGACTACAGTAGATATTCCCAGAGAATTAAACTAAAGGTTTCACAGAATTCTAACTTCTGGTACGAGTACCCATAAGGATTCCCTTTAGGCTATCGTATAATAACAGGGGACGTATGCTTGACACGCCACATAGCTATCTGCACCCCACATAGCGTTTACGCTTCGAGGGGGAGTGTGGCAAGTATGGGAGGAGCCGTTGCTAAGCTCTCCTTCTGCGTTACTGTTATGGTACTTAGCGATGTAAACAAATGGCCGCTATAGCTGGCCGCCATCTTGACTGATGTCACATCCGCGCGCCATATCCTCATTCCTTCCGGCTTCTCTGTCAGCCTCCATGATACTATAAGAAAAGGAGGGGCCTGACAGGCCAGAATAGAGAATCCGGGCGGGTCCATCAGGACGTCATGGCTATCTCGCCCAAAAATAGATTTTTCGCCTCGCTCAAAATCCATTTTTTGGGCTCAAGCCATGATGTCCTGATGGAAGTGTATCAGAGAATTAGTGTATCGTGAATTTTTCCCATTTTAGTAGTGCCTTTGACTTCTAAACAATATTCCTTTGGTCTGATGACCTTAGAGACCGTGACATCTCCGTTGCATGTCACTACCAATGGCATAAACTATGACATGGCTTCCTGCCCCCCTGGCAGGGGAGTCCTATTTGGACGAAAGGAACGTCTTGAAGTAACCTGATGAAGAAAACTTACCTGTAGACGAGGATCTTGTAGGTCTCGCAGACAGATCAGGAGAGTTAAGTACTTGTGTTGGAACAAATATTTCGCTTTTCTTTAGGCGAGTATATATCAGATAGAAGCAATATTATAACATGAATTATAATAAAGGTCAAAATAGGGGCAATAAAACTCTCTAACAGTAATGTATTTCATATAGTAGGGCGAAACAAGATGCATATGATAGCGAAATTTCTATTTTATTCAAGAAAATATTCGCGTTAATATGAAATAAGGTAAATAAATTACAGTAAAATTGTTGGTTAACAAACATAGACTAAAGACTACATAAGACGAGGGTGTGGAATCTGAAAAGGTAGAACTTGCCATTACATACATAAGTTCCAAGGGAACTATAAACGGATTTTGAGCGAAGCGAAAAATCTATTTTTGGGTGAGATGGCCATGTCGTCCTGATGGAAGTTCCTATAGGGTAGCTTCCTAGGGTATATTACAACTACGGCGATATTCCCAGAGAATTTACCTTAAGGTACCCAGAATTCTAACTCCTGGAGCGAATATCCCTAATGAAAGTACCAGGGATATCGCGAAATATCAGAGGACGTATTCTTGACGGTGTCCGGAAAATTCGGTCCCGGGACAATTCGGCCCTGGACAATTCGGTCCCGGGACAATTCGGCCCTGGACAATTCGGTCCCGGACAATTCGGTCCCGGACAATTCGGTAGTAGGACAATTCGGTACCAGGACAATTCGGTACCAATTAATTCTTATAATATGGAAAAACTGTATTTTTCCAATTTTTATCATTTCTAAAATTCCTATCAGTTCTAAGCATTACTTTTAAAAAGAAAATTTTTGCTTTTATTAGTATTATTGATTTATCCTTGTTTGTGCGATAAATTAAAAAGAAAATTACATTTTTTGTTTCTTTATTATATAAAAAATAATGAAACAGTAAAAACCATACATTGCTTATGTTAAAAGTATGTATATAAAAATAAAATAGTAAAAACTATACATTTCTTGTCGTTATTAGTATATAAAAATTTTAAACTTTAATATTATGAGCGATTGCATTAAGGAACTGCATTCTTTCTGCTTGATTATATTTCTCCATCGTCTCATATTTCGACTAATATGAGCTAGTTTCGTTATATCAGTAAGTGCACACTCACTTAAATTTTCTAGTTCTTCTGTTAAGATTGAACGAGAAGATGTTTGACTTATGATTGGCCCTCCTTGATATTTGCAGTAGCAACTTTTGCACTCACTTCAGCTGCAGTTGTGCTATGAATTTGTTTTCCAATATATTTGAGCGCATGAAAATGAACATCTGAGTGAAGCCATGCTTTGCAAGTCCGCCCTTCACAACGCCAATATATCTTCGTACCATCAGCATTTTCTTTATGTTATTGGTACACGTAGTTTTCCTTTTCAACTAATTTTCTTTTTCCTTTTTCCGACTGTATGCAGTTGCAAGACTCCATTGTGTGAATGATGGGGTGAAACTAAACTAAAAAGTCTGGAATAAAGAAACTAATAAAGTCGTTTTCTTTATATATTTTTTTTTAAACTAAGGGAATAACCAAAGTAATCTTTTAGTAATAAAATAGTTTGGTGGATTGTTTATGTTATTTGTGAACAACTAGTGAATAACCAAACTAAATAGTTAGGTATTGAGGTGATATTAAATATAAATAGTTCATAATATGTAATATAAAAATATCATATTTTCCTGATTTTAAAAAATGACAAGCCTGGTACCGAATTGTCCTGGTACCGAATTGTCCTGGTACCGAATTGTCCTGGTACCGAATTGTCCTAGTAGCCAATTGTCCGGGACCAAATTGTCCGGGACCGAATTGTCCGGGACCGAATTGTCCGGGACCGAATTGTCCAGGACCGAATTGTCCTAGCACCAACCATTCTTGACATGCCACATGGCAATATGCACCCCGAACAGAGATAACACTTTGAAGGGGTCAATTGGCAAGAAAACGAAAACGAGAAAGAAAAAGGAGAGCCGTTCGCAAGGCTCTCTCTTCTCCCGTTTCGTAAGCGTGCATTGCGCCGATTCTGGCGCCATCTGTATTCCTTGTAGCGATACACGAGGTGCTACAGATACTGTATGTAGGGAGGGGTCCTACAGCCCTTTCATAGAAAGGGAAGGGCGGGTCCATCAGGACGACATGGCCATCTCACCCAAAAATAGATTTTTCGCTTCGCTCAAAATCCGTTTTTTGGGCTCAAGCCATGTCGTCCTGATGGAAGTATACCAGAGCATTACTGTATCTGTGGATTCTCAGAACGTGCCGTACTCCCCGGAGGTATTTCCCTGGTCGACTAGACCTAGAGACCTAAGATGTTACCGTTATACATCTTTTCAACTAACCATAAACCATGTTAGAGCTTCCTGCCCCCTACAGGGAAGAGTCCTACTAGACTCTGGAAAAGTCTCGAAGAGTACATATACCTATGTATGAATACCAGGCAAGCCAATATAGTGGTCTCACCCTATATTAAGTAAAGCATAATTTGTAAAGAAAAACTGCGTCAATATGAAATATCGACCAGTTCTCCGCTCAATACTTGTATTGGACAAAGGTTTATATCCGCCTAGGAGGAAACTTGTAAATCCGCCACCGTCCCCTTATGGGATGGAGTCCTCCCGCTAAGGGAAAGCATAAACCAATGCAACATTAGCTTGCATAAAGGAACAATCTATTAGAATTATCCCAGATAAATATACATAGAATGAATGCTTAATTATACCAATAAATTGACACAGGTGAAGGAGACGCAAGGTTCTCAAGAATAAGTTTATTGACAGACAATAAATAGACAGGTTAACAACAATTATATATATATATAAGAGGAGGATAACCAAAACTTTAAGCATAAGTATGATAGTAAACAGAAACTTGTTTATCTGAAAGAAAAACATTAGTGCCACTTTTAACATACCGAGGTATCAAAGTCATAAAAGTCTGTATTACTAATCAGTCACATTAGCGTTAGAAACGCTCGGCACACATGTCTGCACTTATGCTAGGTTCACCTTTGGAAGTGGAACAGTAAACGTGGGCAACTCGGTGCCCTCACTTAGTTTGTAGCACAGTATGTAACTACACACTCACCCTGGAATTAATCGTCCCAATTAAAACCACTGTTCCTCGCAGAGTTAAACAGCAGGGTTAACGACGCAACCCACTGCTACCACAGATCTCTTTAGTTGCTCCACTTGCTTCGCATAGTGACGAAAGAACACTCTGGAAGACTTCCAGCCAGTGTATGAACGAAGATGTTCAAAATCCATACAATTAAAGAAATTTAAGGATGAGGCAACTTTCCTCGGATCGTGACCTGCGGGTGTACTGTCAGGATCCGCTCTGCGAATAAAATATGTGATTTTCGCCCTGAGTTGTTTCAGTGATATATTTGAGCCTGACGTTTCTCCCCTGAATAGTTGACCACCCTTGAAGTCTGAAGTTCTACGAAGATAGACCTTTAGGTATTCTACTGGACATAGAGATGCATCTTCTTTCAGAGGGCAGATTCTCCAGGGACCCCACCTGTTGGTGGGTAACTCGTTCTTGGCGAGAAACGTAGGATCCGGAAACAGGTTCAGTTCTCCTCCATCCAGGAACTGAACACGACCTTCCTCTCTCGAGAGGGCTACGATCTCACTAACCCTGGCCCCGGACGCGAGTGCAAATAGGAAAATAACTTTTTGTGTCAAATCCTTTAACGCACACTCCTCATTGTTCAACAGTGAAGCGAAATGAAGAACTTTATCTAAAGACCATGAAATGGGCTTTGGAGGTGCTGAAGGTCTGAGCCTAGCGCAGGCTTTCGGAACTTTATTAAAGATCTCGTTAGCGAGGTCGACCTGGAAGGCATATAGAATGGGTCTTGTCAAAGCAGACTTACACGTTGAAATCGTGTTAGCTGCCAACCCTTGACCATGGAGGTGGATGAAGAAAGATAAGCAGAAGTCCGTCGAGATCTCCTGCGGATTCTTCGCCTTGTCAAAGGCCACCCATTTTCTCCAAGATGACTCCTATTGCCTTCTAGTAGATTTGCACTTATATTCCTCTAGGAAGTCTATGCTGGCTTTCGAAATCCCGAAACGCTTTCTCACCGCTAGGGAGAGAAAATCATGAGCTGCAGGGTCCGGGTTTTTCTGTAATGAAGCGCAGACAGTCGACTTCTGGACTCGCTGGGTCAGAACTGGATCTGGTAGCGGTAGAAACTTCAACCGTAGTTCCAATGCCAGGGGGAACCACACGCTGTTCGGCCACTTGTGGGCCACTATTGCTGCTACTCCCTTGAAGGATCTCAGTTTGTTGAGGACCCTCATCAGAAGGTTGTGAGGAGGGAACAGATAAATCCTGGACCATCTGTTCCAGTCGAGGGACATCGCGTCCACTGCTTCCGCCAAGGGGTCCTCGTACGGGAACACGTACAGGGGCAACTTCTTGTTGTCTTTCGTCGCAAAGAGGTCTATCTGCAGTTCTGGGACTTGACTCAAGATGAAGGAGAACGATCCTGCGTCTAGGGACCATTCCGACTCTATCGGTGTGAACCTGGATAGAGCGTCCGCTGTCACATTGCGGACTCCTTGAAGGTGAACTGCCGACAGGTACCACTTCTTCTTTTCCGCCAATCGGAAGATGGCCAACATCACCTGGTTGAGAGGTGGCGACCTTGATCCTTGTCGATTCAAGCATCTCACAACTACCTCGCTGTCCAGCACCAACCTTATGTGGATCGAGTGACGCGGGGAGACTTTCTTTAAGGTAAGGAGCACTGCCATAGCTTCTAGAAAGTTTATGTGAAAGGTCTTGAGTAGATTGGACCAAGTCCCTTGGGCCTTTTTCCGATGAGAGTGACCTCCCCACCCCTCCTTCGAGGCGTCTGTGTGAATCGTCACCGACGGGGGAGGTGGCTGAAGAAGTACCGACTTCTTTAGATGTCTGGCTTGGGACCAAGGCCTGAGAAGAGTACGTAGACGAAGCGGAACTGGTCTTCTCAGATCTCTTCGCGCGTTTGATGCGTAACTTCTCCAAACTCCAGTTGCATCCTTTAGCTGTGCTCTTAGCACCGGGTCTGTTACCGAAGCAAACTGGAGAGAACCCAGTACTCTCTCCTGTTCGCGTCTTGATATCCTTTCGGAATCTAGAAGTCTCTTGACAGAACCAGCTATCTCCTTCCTTTTCTTCGCCGGGATGGAGAATTGGTGTGACATTAGGTCCCAGTGGATTCCCAACCACTGGAACTTTTGAGATGGAGAAAGTCGAGACTTTTTTCTGTTGATCTTGAAGCCTAGATACTCTAGGAACTGGATCACCTGCAGGGAAGCTTGCAAGCATTCTGTCTTGGATGCTGCCCACACCAGCCAGTCGTCCAGGTAGGCTACTACCTGAATTCCCTTTAGGCGTAATTGTTTGAGAGCTACGCTCGCAAGCTTTGTGAAGATCCTTGGGGCTATATTTAGCCCAAATGGCATGGCTCTGAAGGCGTATAGTCTTCGTTGTAGCTTGAACCCTAGGTAGGGGGAGAGTCGACGATTGATTGGAACGTGCCAATAGGCATCTGACAAATCTATGGAGACGGTAAATGCCCTCTTGGGCAGTAAGGTCCTTATGTGTTGCAGTGTTAGCATCTTGAACTTGCAGTTCACTATGAACTTGTTGAGTGGCAACAAGTCCAGAATGACTCTTGAGTTTTTCCGAGTCCTTCTTGGGAACACAAAACAGCCTCCCTTGGAATTTGATGGACTTTACCCTTCGGATCACTTTTTTCTCCAACAGATCTTGTATGTACTCCTCCAGAACGGGGGTGGAGTGTTGGAAAAACCGAGGGCACGGGGGTGGAGTGCTGTACCAGCTCCAGCCCAGTCCATTCTTGAGTAGGCTGTGGGCCCAGGGATCGAAGGTCCACCGATCCCGAAAATTCTGAAGTCTCCCTCCTACCGGTATCATCTCACTTGGACTGTTGTCCTGAGGTCTTGCCTCCCTGACCGTGACCACCCCTGAATACCCTTCCCCTTGAGGGGCGCCTAGACGAGCCTCTGGCTGCTCCTCTAGGCTTTGCTCGAAAGAAAGTTGACTGCCCTTCGAACGTTGGGTTGAATGCCGGGGACTGTGTCGACACGGCCTGGGGTACCCACTGGAATGTGGTCGGGGTTTGTGCCACCATCTGGGGCACTGAAGGCATCGGCAATTGCTGTTGCTGTCTAAATGGCTTGGCTGGCCAAGACGGTAGCCTAGTCCTCATAGTCTTCCTCTTTGGTTGGGGACCCTCATCCGGGGAAGACTTTCTCTTGATAGACAGGCCCCACTTCTGGAGAAGGTTTCTATTCTCCGTGGCGGCCTTATCAACAACTTCTTTGACCAATTCGGTAGGGAAAAGGTCTTTGCCCCAAATGTTGGAGGAGATTAGTTTCCTTGGCTCGTGCCTCACCGTAGCCGAGGTGAACACGAACTCCCTACAAGCTCTCCTCGCCCTGACGAAGCTGTAAAGATCCTTCGTCACTGTGGCCAGATGAGTCTTGGCCACTACCATGAACATTTCATGGACCTTAGGGTCACTTCCCATCGTCACAAGAGTGGTCTGAAGAGACATTGAGGCAGCCAGTCTTTCTTTTGTCTCGAGCTCTCTCCGCAAAAGAAAGTCAGACAGCTTAGGGAGGTTCTTACCGAACTGACGTCCGGCAATATCAGCCTCCAACTTCCCGACTGAGAAGGTAAGATGAACGTCCTTCCAGTCCTTGTGGTCCATAGGTAGGGGCAGCGACAAGGGTTTACACTCCTCCAAGGAGGGGCAAGGCTTGCCAGCCTCGACTGCTTTTAACACAGCCGCAAACCCTTTCTGCAAAAAGGGGAAGGCTCTAGCAGGAGAGGACACAAAGGAAGGGAGCTTCTTACTCAATGCAGCCACCTTTGAGTTCGTGAAGCCTCTCTCTTTCATCGAAGATGAAAGCAAAGCTTGAGCCTTAGCATGGTCCATCACTATGACCTCCTTCGGCTCTGTCTCCTCCTTTAAAGCTGGTTCCTTCCTCAACCGGACATAACAGTCCGGATATGACCCTTTGCTGGGCCAGAATTCCACCTCCTCTAGGGGAACTGAACCCAATTTATCCGACATGACGATCTTCCCAATCGTCATCGGCATGTGCTCAGCATATCTCCACGGGTTAGCATCTGAGCACAAGGGAAGGTCTTTCACATTGAGCCTTTTCTGGGGTCCACGTGATGCTGCAAGTTTCTGCATCTGCAGTTCCATTGCAGCCGCCTTCTCATTATTCTCCTTCTGCATTTGTTGGATCATTCCAACAATGGAGGAGAGGGCCTGTCCCAGCTCTACTGGGAGAGCGGACGATGTTGAGGGAATAGGTTCAGGGACCTGAACCGGAGCAGCCGACGCCTCATTGGCCTCTTCCTCTACAATGTCTGGGGCTTGATCTTCATCCTGGCCTTCTGCCAGGAGGTCTTCCTCCAGACGCTCGGACACGTCTGACATCCTGTCGTCCAACTGGATGTCCTGCAAGGCGACCGCGACTTCAGCATCCACCGGGATCTGAACTAGGGGGATCTCCTCTTGAGGCTGGGGAATCACTGCATCAGCTGATGCCCTGGGGAAAAGGTAAGCCCTCATCTTCTCACTTGGAAGATAAGGTCCAGAGGTGTTCTTCTGGAAGCCCCTTACCCAGGCACGAAGCTTTTCCCTAGCTAAATCCCTTGATTCTGCCGTCCTAGGGGAATCAAAAGCCTCAGTAATCAGGTTAGAGCACACGGTACATACCTGAGGGTCCCAATACCGGAGATCACCCCTGGAGACAGCGCATGCTGCGTGCCTCCTACATAACTCATGTCCGCAGAAGTTCTTACTGCGGACGTTGCAGAAAGCACTTCCACACTTCGGATGGTCCTCCTGTAAAGAGAAGAAATTTCCATGAGTATCAAGTGAACTACGTATCACTGGATATGCACAGTTTAGCATATCAAATCAGAAAGGAAAGACACACACTTGTGTTCCCCCGCACAACCAATTGTTGCCGCCTTCCAGATAATAAAATCGTATGGTTAATCTGTCCTAGAGTAACCAATGAAAAATTTCCAGAGGAAACAGGTGGAGCTCACACCTAAGATATGATTTTAAAATACCGGATAATAGACAAGAAAGAACTCACTTTCTTATCTGTAAGGCAACACCAAAGGGCTGTGCAAGACAACACAAAAGTGTTAGAAAACACAGTGTTGTACCAATACTATACTATAGTTTTCTCCCTACAGTATATGCTATACTGAAGAATACTGGTACAGTATAGAAGGTAATGCGCCGGCCGGCACACCATAACTAGCTTTAAAGTATACTACTTAACAGCTATAAGGCGGCAGAACGCTGGTTCAAATGCATGTTACTGCCGGCTGGCAAACCAGAGAACTCCGACTGTCCGACTGCCGGCCACATAGCCGGCAGCCGGCTAGGGTACAACACTAGAAGAAAACAGAATGGATGCTGGGATAAGAGAGTGTACTACCTCAAAGCCCGGCAATCCGAAAGAGTGCATACAAGGAAGGGGAGAATCTAATTCAGGCTTCCTGACCGATGTCGTCTGGCTCTACAGACAGACATGGATGAGGGACCAAGGGAGGTCCGGGCAGCACTCAAAGCAGAAGACCTTTGCCGGCCGGCAAGGGACTGAGTCAATTCCACATCCTAACCTATGCTAAGTCCCGATGTAGAATGACATACAGTACTGTAACGGCTAGGCCATTACAGAGATAGAGGAGGAAGGGACAAAGAGGGTCCTACCAACCTTGCTTTAGTAAAGAATCTCCCGCAGCCAAGAAAACTCATCTTAGCCTAAGGGAGATCCAAGGAGGGAGGCCAGCAATACTGCCAACCCCCACTGAACCAAAGCAAGGAAGGTGTTGCTACTTCCAGGGAAAGGATCTTATCCTCCCACCGAGAACAGCAACAAGGACTTGTCTGCTAGATCACAAAAGAAGGAATCATCTCGTACAGAAACCTTCGGGAGTGACCTAAGGAGGTTAAGCCTCCTATGTCTGCGTCAGACTAGCGAGGGAGCTCAACCCCAAGCCAGACAAACACAGACTCAGACTAAAAACTCTGATGTTCTGCCCCTATCTGAAGCCAGACTTACTGGAACAGGAAGGTACAGTAACACCCCAATATAGTTGTATCGAAAGTTAATTCAGATAAACCACTAGGGTTAAGCCCAAGGCTTAAACAGAGGGAAAGGGATTGCATACCTTCTCCGAAGAAAAGAAAGCAACCGGGGAGTATGAGAAAGTATACTAAGGCTCCATAGGAAACTTAGCCTAGGCACCAAGAGAATCGATTACCTAAATCACCGAAACTCACTCGTATACTATCTTGTAAATAATCAATATAATCTTAAATGTATAAAACTGCCTAAAGCTTCAATAAAATTTTAAAACACTCGGAAATCCCAAAAATCATGCAGGAAAGTACTAGGGCCAAACGACTAGGCTACATGGTCTAGCGTAGGCCAGAATTGGCGAATACTTCGCCAAAACAAACAATACTAAAAGCACAAATAAGGAAATCCTATGTAACGCTAAATAGCTAAAATTATTAAAGCAAAACAGCCGGGAACGTCGCTCTGGCTAACTAAAACTCTTATCTAGCGAGCGACAGCGTCCAGGACGCCTCCGGTAGGCAACGGCTCTTGTAACAAAGATTATTACTATTAATCACTTGAAAAATTACCAAGAGCCTACATTTATACATAAAAGAAATAATACTCAACTTATCAGAGGCAGACGAAGTTGGAGAAAGCATAATAACTTAATTAAATCCAAGATTTTGCGAGAAACACAGGAAAAAACACTGAGTTGTTAAGCTACGCAAAAAGGAATACAGATGGCGCCAGAATCGGCGCAATGCACGCTTACGAAACGGGAGAAGAGAGAGCCTTGTGAACGGCTCTCCTTTTTCTTTCTCGTTTTCGTTTTCTTGCCAATTGACCCCTTCGAAGTGTTATGTCTGTTCGGGGTGCAGATTGCCATGTGGCGTGTCAAGAATACGTCCTCTGATATTTCGCGATATCCCAGGTACTTTCATTAGGGATATTCGCTCCAGGAGTTAGAATTCTGGGTACCTTAAGGTAAATTCTCTGGGAATATCGCCGTAGTTGTAATATACCCTAGGAAGCTACCCTATAGGAACTTCCATCAGGACGACATGGCTTGAGCCCAAAAAGGTCTTTTAAAGTCTTAATTACACTTCATGTCCAAATAAGCATATGGCACACGTGTTCAAGTCTATGTTACTTCACCTTGTAGAAGAACAGTCTCTCGTGACACTAGGTGGCACTTAAAATCACTATATATTGCACTAGGGTCAACACAGGCACCCGTTGATTTAGTCCCGAAATAACTCTCTGTCCTACGCAGCACTAAGCAGCAGGTTTTAATACACTACCTGCGCCTACCACGAATCTCTTGAGTTCATGCGCCTGCTTCGCATAGTGTTTGAAAAACACTCTTGAGGATTTCCAGTCTGTGAAAGATCGAAGGCTTTCGAAATCCATTGCTTGAAAGAAATTTAGGGAAGAGGCGACTTTTCTGGGATCATGACCTGCGGGTGTACTGTCAGGATCCGCTCTGCAAATAAAGTAGGTGATCTTCGCCCTTAGTTGTTTGAGTGACAAATTACTTTCCGATGTTTCTCCTTTAAAGAGTTGTCCTCCGCCAAAGTCTGAAGTTCTTCGATGATTGACCTTTAGACTCTCCACTGGGCATAGAGAGACATCTTCTTTCAGAGGGCAGATTCTCCAGGGAGCCCACCTCTTAGTGGGGAGTTTATTTTTAGCGAGAAACGTTGGGTCAGGGAAGAGGGTAAGTTCCCCTGTTTCGGCAAACTGTATCTGGCCCTCTTCTCTAGATAAAGCCACTATTTCACTGACTCGGGCTCCCGAAGCGAGAGCAAAAAGGAAAATCACTTTTTGAGTCAAGTCTTTCAGAGGGCAAGATTCATTGTCCAGGCTAGAGGCAAAATGGAGCACCTTATCAAGAGACCAGGAGATGGGTCTCGGTGGAGGTGCAGGATGGAGTCTAGTACATGCCTTTGGAAGTTTGTTAAAGATTTCGTTGGACAGGTCTATCTGGAAGGTAATAAAGTAACTGTCTTGTCTAGGCCGATTTACAAGTGGAAATCGTATTGGCTGCTAAGCATGGTCCATGAAGGTGAATGAAGAAGGTCAGACAAAAATCTATGGAGATTTCCGTAGGGTTTTTTGCCTTGACAAAAGACCCCCACTTCTTCCAGGATGTCTCATAGTGCCTTCTGGTAGACTTTGTTTTGTATTCCTCTAGGAAGTCTAAACATTTCTTCGAGATTCCAAACCTTTTCTTCACGGCTAGGGAGAGAAAATCATGAGATGAAGGTCTCGGGTTTTCCTTGATGAAGCAAAGACAGTCGACTCCTGAACCTGCTGAGAGAGAACTGGGTCCGGCAGAGGGATCAGCTTGGGCTGTAGCGCCAGGACTAGAGGGAACCAGTTGCTCTGGAGCCACTTGGGAGCCCCTAGGGCTGCTGTTCCCTTTAAGGTTCTCAGCTTGGTGAGGACTTTCAGCAGAAGGTTGGGTGAGGGAACAGGTAAATCTTGGACCATCTGTTCCAGTCTTGGGACATGGCGTCCACCGCTTCCGCTCTGGGGTCCTTGTATGGGGCCACGTAAAGAGGAAGTTGGTGGTTGTTACTCGTCGCGAAGAGGTCGATCTGCAGTTCCGGGACTTGATGGGAGATGAAGGAGAATGATCTTGTGTCTAGGGACTATTCCGACTCAATGGGGCTTGTCCTCGATAGAGCGTCCGCCGTCACATTGCGGAATCCTTGTAGGTGAACTGCTGAGAGGTGCCATCTCTTCTTGTCCGCTAGGCGGAAGATGGGTAATATCACTTGGTTGAGTTGGGGCGATCGTGAGCCCTAACGGTTTAGACATCTGACCACAACGGCGCTGTCCAGAGTTAGACGGATGTGGATCGAAGGACGAGGGGACAGTTTCTTCAGGGTAAGAAGAACCACCATGGCCTCCAAGATGTTGATGTGAAAAGTCTTGAATAAGGGAGACCATGTTCCTTGAACTTGTCACTGGTGGGAGTGCCCCCCTCATCCTTCTAGCGAGGCATCCGTGTGGATGGTGACCGACGGAGGTGGTGGTTGAAGAGGAACTGATCTTTTCAGGTTCTTTACCTCCGACCACGGCTTGAGGAGTGAGCGAAGCCTGGTTGGCAGAGGTCTCTTGAGATCTCTTCGAGCGATGGATGCGTTTCTTCTCCAGACTCCCGATGCATCTTTTAGCTGTGCTCGTAGCACTGGGTCTGTCACTGAGGCGAACTGGAGGAAGCCGAGCACTTGTTCCTGTTGGTACCTTGAAATCCGTTTGGATTTTAGAAGTCTCTTGACAGATCCCACTATTTCCTTCCTTTTCTTCAGAGGGATGTAAAGACGGTGTGACTGAAGGTTCCAATGGATTCCCAGCCATTGAAACTTCTGAGCTGGAGACAGTCGAGACTTTTTGATGTTGATTTTGAAACCCAGATGTTCCAGGAACTGGGTCATCTTTTTGCAGGCACGCGAGCATTCTTCTGACGATGCCGCCCAAAACAGCCAATCGTCTAGGTAAGCCATCACCTGAACGCCTTGAAGGTGTAGCTGTTGGACGATCATGTCTGCGAGCTTCGTGAAGATTCTTGGGGCCACGTTGAGTCCGAAGGCCATGGCCCTGAAAGCATACTGTCTTCGTTGAAGCCAGAATCCTAGGTAGGAGGAAGCCTGGCGATTCATTGGAATGTGCCAGTAGGCGTCCGCCAGGTCTATTGAGACCGTGTAAGCCTTGTGAGGCAGTAGGGCTCTTATATGTTGAAGAGTCAGCATCTTGAATTTGTTGTTCGCAATGAACTTGTTGAGAGGGGACAAGTCCAGAAGAACTCTGAGTTTGTCTGAGTCTTTCTTGGGAACACAGAATAGTCTTCCCTGGAACCTGGTGGACTTTACCCTCTTGATCACCTTCTTGTTTAAGAGTTATAGGACATATTCTTCCAGGATGGGGGTTGAGTGTTGGAAGAATTGGTGGAAGGTTGGAGGTGGTGTTATCCAGCTCCACCCTTGTCCCTTCTTGACGATGCTGTGGGCCCAAGGATCGAAGGTCCAACGATCCTGGAAGTGGCGGAGTCTTCCTCCCACCGGAAGTACTTCATTACTTCTGATTTCCCGAGGGTTTACCACCTCGGCCGCCTGCTCCCCTTCCTCCTCTCCCTCTGGATGGATGTCGAGAGGAGTCTTTGCCGGAGCCTCTACCTTTGGGGCGAAAGGTAGTGGATTACCTTTCATAGGCTGTGGTAAAGACTGGTGACTGGGCCACCACCAACTGAAAGGTCTGCTGTGGCTGGGCCACTAGCTGGGGAGTAGCGGGTGCCGGAAACTAGCATTTGGCCTGACGCTGTTGGGGTCAGGGCTTGTTGGACTTCTTCTTAGGCTGGGAGACGTCATCCTGAGAAGATTTCCTCTTTCGGGACATGCCTCACTTGTTGAGAAGGTTCCTGTTCTCAGTGGCTGCTCTGTCCACAATCTCTTTCACCAGCTCCACAGGAAAGAGATATTCGCCCCAGATATTGGAGGAAATCAGTTTCCGGGGTTCGTATTTGACAGTGGCATCCGCAAACATGAATTCTCTACAGGCTCTCCGGGCTTTGATGAAGCTGTACAAGTCCTTCAGCAAGGTGGCAAGGTGGGTCTTTGCAAGAACCATGTAGAAGCCGGGGACCCGAATGTTCCCGGCCATTGTCTCAAGCTGTACTTGGAGAGACAGAGAGGCAGCCAGCCTCTCTTTTGTGTCTTGCTCCCGACGAAAGGGTACTCGGTGAGCTTGAGGAGGTTCTTGTTAATCTGACGTCCAGCGACGTCAGCCTCCAGCTTTCCAACCGTGAAAGTTAACTAGATGTCTTTCCACCTTTTATCATCGGGAGGTAGGGCGAGGGAGAGACGCCTACATTCCTCCAATGTAGGGCAGGGTTTTCCTTCCTACACCGCCTTCAACACTGAATGCAAGGCCTTTTCAGCAAAAGGATAGACCATGGTGGGAGGAGCAAGAAAGGACAGGTGTTTCTTGCTCAGGGCCGGCACCTTGGAATTGGTGTAGTCCCTTCTCTTGAGGCAGTCGGCCAGAAGAGCTTGAGCCTTGGAGTGGTCAAACACTATGACCTCCTTAGATTCGGTCTCCTCCTTGGAGACTGGTTCGGATTTAACCCTGGATAGGTACGATGGGTCGTTCGCGACCCCGAGCGTCAAAAAAAAACAGGTTTTTCTCACGTGACTCACCCCCGTGACTGAATTTGTGGGTGATCGACCTGCAGGAGGTGTCTCCCCTACACGCTCTAGTAGTGTCCAGATGTGCATTGCTGTAGCTGTACTCCTTCCCCGATTTCTGAGACGCGTCGGGGTCGAGCGCGACCGAGTTTACCCTTCTAAGGTAGTTTGCATAATTATCAAAGTTATTACGTATTATGAAATTGTCGTAGAATGGTGCAACTTGTATAGGTTATCAGTTGTGGAAAGTCTTGGTGGATTGTTTGGCTACCATGTGCATGATTTTTTTTTTAGTTAAAAAGTCGTTCATCACCACGAGGACCATTTTACCGCGAGTGCCCCTTTTTCATTTTTTTTCATTTTTTTGCCAAGTCATTTTTCCGTAAGATATTGCCAAATAGTGTCGTAAAACTTTTGCTTGTTTAGTGTTGGAAAGTGTGTCTAGATGATCTGGCTACCCATGCATGACTTTGTTTTTGTCAGATACGACGTAGTTATTGGTATATTGGGTATTTAACTGCGGTTACCAATTTCTGTTTTTTTTCAATATTTGTAAAAATTACTACGTAGTAAGGAATTGCCGTATATTATTGATTTTTTTTTTCATGTTTATGTGTTAGAAAGTGTGCCTTGATGGTTGGGCTAACACGTGCATGTCTTTTTTTTTATCTGAGATGCCGTATATTAGAATGTCGGGCATTTTACCGCGAGTACCCCTTTTTCATTTTTTTTCATTTTTTTGCCAAGTCATTTTTCCGTAAGATATTGCGAAATAGTGTCGTAAAACTTTTGCTTTTTTAGTGTTGGAAAGTGTGTCTAGATGATCTGGCTACCCATGCGTGATTTTGTTTTTGTCAGATACGACGTAGTTATTGGTATATTGGGTATTTAACTGCGGTTGCCAATTTCTGTTTTTTTTCAATATTTGTAAAAATTTACTACGTAGTAAGGAATTGCCGTATATTATTGATTTTTTTTCATGTTTATGTGTTAGAAAGTGTGCCTTGATGGTTGGGCTAACACGTGCATGTCTTTTTTTTTATCTGAGATGCCATATATTAGAATGTTGGGCATTTTTCCGCGAGTTCCCCTTTTTATTTGTTTTGCATTTTTTTGCTTAGTCATGTTACCGTAAGGAATTGGCAAGTAGTGTCGCAAAACTTATATTTTTATAGTGTTGGAAAGTGTTTCTAGATGATCTGGCTACCCATGCCTATTTTTTTTTAGCCAGATATGGCGTATATATAAGTATGTGTTCGATTTTCCTGTGATTGCCATTTTTTCGTTTTTTCCCATTTCTTTCAAAATTACTACGTACTAAGGAACTATCACAGAGTAATGATTCATTTAGATGTTTATTTGTCGGAAAATATGCCTTGATGGTTTGCCTAGCACGTGGCTGAATTTTTTTTTCTCTGAAATGCCGTATATTAGAATGGCCATTTTTCCACGAGTGCCCCTTTTTATTTGTTTTGCATTTTTTTGCTTAGTCATGTTACCGTAAGGAATTGGCAAGTAGTGTCGCAAAACTTATAATTTTATAGTGTTGGAAAGTGTTTCTAGATGATCTGGCTACCCATGCCTATCTTTTTTTTTTTTTAGCCAGATATGGCGTATATATAGGTATGTGTTCGATTTTCCTGTGATTGCCATTTTTTCGTTTTTTCCCATTTCTTTCAAAATTACTACGTACTAAGGAACTATCACAGAGTAATGATTCATTTAGATGTTTATTTGTCGGAAAATATGCCTTGATGGTTTGCCTAGCACGTGGCTGAATTTTTTTTTCTCTGAAATGCCGTATATTAGAATGTTAGCCATTTTTCCGCGAGTGCCCCTTTTTATTTGTTTTGCATTTTTTCGCTTAGTCATGTTACCGTAAAGAATTGGCAAGTAGTGTCGCAAAACTTATATTTTTATAGTGTTGGAAAGTGTTTCTAGATGATCTGGCTACCCATGCCTATCTTTTTTTTAGCCAGATATGGCGTATATATAGGTATGTGTTCGATTTTCCGGTGATTGCCATTTTTTCGTTTTTTCCCAATTCTTTCAAAATTACTACGTACTAAGGAACTATCACAGAGTAATGATTCCTCTAGATGTTTATTTGTCGGAAAATTTTGTTTACTTTTTTTTTGATTGAATATCATCAAATTTTTTTAGCTAAAATATTATATTGTTTTACATTTTTTTTTTCGATTTTATTTCCCTTCAAAAATTTTTGTTTGGGTCAGAATTTCAATTTTATAGTCGTAAAATAATCGACAATTATCCAGCAACCCACCATACATTTTTTTTTGCATATCCAATAATAATTAGATTAGTAAATAACACCTTGAAATTGACATACCCTTCCTACATTTCAAATGGCAGATTAGGGAGTCTGAGTCAGTGTGGTTGGCGGCCATTTTGTGGACATATCCGAAGCGTAAGCTGCCCTATCTATATATATTCTTGTTCCCTATAGCATTTGTGATATTTTGGTATATTTTTAACTGCATAAATATCATATTATATATTAAATATATGTATTTTTTTACGAAATTTCTAAGTACTCAAAAAATTACCTTTAGATATGGCCCCTAATATAAATGTAATTTACAAAATAATGAAGATTTTTTTACATATTTCTATTTTATGATAACATATGTTTATTCCCTAAAAAAATTAGCCACTTCCCATTTCATTTGGGTACCCAAAAAAATTCATGAAATTTGGACAAATTTTTTTGGCCAAAAAAAGTTACTCTTTTTTTCTCATTTCAGATCTTCACCTCCATGGGTCTGACTTCATCCAAAATACATCAAGATGTGTCCTAAATATTCAAGAATCAATTCCTAAAAGGATTTGTGTATATATGTATAAACTTTTTTTTTATGAATTTTTATGTCAGGTCTTTTTTTTTCTACTTAATTTTTTAAAATATTTATAATAAATAGTTTTTCTGCAGATGAGTAGTATTTATTTTTACAGTTGTTTTAAGCATTCATTGAAGTTTTTTTTGGCAAAAGAAAAAAGGAGGTTACTGCAAAAACTGATTTTTCAAGAATTTTTTTTGGCGTCGGGGTCGTTCGCGTCCGAGTATACCCTTAAAGGGGTGTCCGAGGAGCGTACCTATCCAGGGTTAAGACGGACGTAACCGTCCGGGTAGGAATCAAAACTAGGATAGAACTCCATCTCTTCGAGGGGGATGGCGCCTAGTTTGTCATTGATAAAGATGCATCCGTTCGTGATGGGCATGTGTTTAGCATGCCTCCAGGGACTGGTCACTGAGCAGAGGGGAAGATCCTTGACGCTAATCTTCTTCAGCGTCTGTTTTTTCATACTCATTATTTTCCTCTTAAGGTCCGCATGCCCCTGGCAGAACTTCTCATCCAGGAATGCCACCAAAGCTTGGAGGGTATCCTGGGTGCCCACCACTGCATACTGGAGTGGCAAATGTAGAGGGGACTGGTTCCGAAACCACGACGGAAGCCACGGAGGCACCGGTGCGCTGGCGATCTCGCCCTCGGAATCAGGAGTCTCCACTTGATCTTCTTCTTCTTCTTGACCCTCAGCCATCAGGGTCCTTTCAGTGTCTTCGGACACATCCAACATCCTCTCCACTTCGTCGATATGACAGCCTTGGAGAGCGTCCGAAACATCCGGTTCAACCGTCAGTTGGACACAGGGGATCTCATCCTTGGGAATGACGGCATCCGCAGATGCCTTAGGAAAGAGCAAGGCTCTCATCTTCTCGTTTGGGAGATAGGGTCCCGTGGCGTTCTTTTGTAAACCGCGCATCCACTTGCGCAGTTTCTCTCGGGCGATGTCCCTGGCCTCCACTGACGGAGGGTTATCGAACGCCTCATCGAGCAGGTTCTTGCATACAGTGCAGACCTGCGGATCCCAATAGCAAAGATTTCCCTTCGAGATCGAACAGCCGGCATGGGTTTGGCACTCCAGGTGGCCGTAGAAGTTAGGGCGACGAACGCTGCAGAAGGCGCTCTGACACTTCACGTACTCCTCCTGTAAAAGAAAGAGAAAATGAGTATTTGGAAGTCAATACAATTATGACTTACAGTAATCTTAGATTAGAATTAAGTTATTAAACTTATAATATAAGATTCCTTTTATGTATAAGCTTAGGATAGGTAAGCTAGAAAGGATGTAGGAAAGACACATACTTGTGCATCCCGCCCAGCCAATTGCCGTAACCCCACACTGTAACTAATTCAAGAGGGCCGTCATGGGCCCTGGGAGGAGGAAAAACATCCGTGCTGGATGAGTCAAGCTTAGGCTTCCTTTGGGGAATTAGGTACGGTGAGAGGGGGAAGCTGAATTCATTCAGTGTATAAGAAAAGGAGGGATAAGCTAAGCCCCCTTATCAGATTATGTCCCGGCAAGAGACTACGCATCGATGCACAGAATATGCTGGAAATATTTTGCTGTACAACTATACACAATGGTTTTCAGACTAGGGTATAAATATACCATATATGTACTAGCTATTATCCATAGCTGCACAATAATCGCTGCCGGCATCGGGCCAGCAGGAGGAAGGAGTAACTGTCCACTGTAAAGCGAAGATTGGTGGCGCCGGCAGCCTGGCAGCATGCCGGAAACTAGTCTGGCGATGGCAAGTACCCATCAAGGTGAGACCCTTCTAAGCCATCAGTCTATGTGGCAGAGAGAGAGGGTGACACCTTAAGGTGATGGCAGATCGCCGGCAAGCCGGCGGCTCCCGTCAGCCGGTAGGTGACCGGCAACGGCATACCGACACTGACATCATTCAATGAGACAGGTAGGATATCGAAGATACTGACGGCTGGCGCCGGCAGAGTGAAAGCGGCATTGGACCGGCACTGAGAGAGAGAGGGATAGGATAATAGGAGAGAGAGGGAAGGGTAATACTCAGTACCCATCCCCTTCTTCCTCCGGAAGAAGTGTTCAAATGAAAGGGAGAGGGTGCGACCTTCCATCCGGAGGCAGAGAGCCGGTAGTTGGCAATTGTTGCCAGTGGCGGCCCAAGGGAGGACCGAAGAACACTCAAAGAAGGGAGGTCCTCCGCCGGCAGACCGACCGTCGTATGCTATCCCATAGTTCGACTATATGCATGAAGCGTAGCAGTACGGACTAACCAATGAAAGGACCGAGCCGAACCCACAACCCGCCGGCACGCGGTGGAGTTGTAGGACGGCGGACAGGGGTGTGATGGCTAGCCAACACAAAAGGGATAGAGGGGGAGGGGAAAGGGTCCTGAGAGGGGGTTGGGGCGGGGAAGCGTAGCTCCCATCAACACTCCCAGGGGTGGGGATTCTGTTCAGGGCTAGCCTGTCTAGGTAGGAAGAGTCCATTCTTCAACCTAGGGTAGGTTAGCACTGAGTAGGTACAGCACTAGTGTCCTGTCCTAAACTATAAAGAAGCAGAATCCCCTTGGACTGCCCAACTTAGGCTAGGTGAGCTAGTCTCCTAGACAAGGAAAGACAGGGGTAGGACAAGTCGCTAGTCCACAGGGAGGAAGGGTCGTAACCCAACCAAGTGTGGACTAGGGGGAAGGGCAGAGCCCCACCACCTTCGCCCTCCAGCAGGGACCAGAAGGAGAGTACATTCTCCTAAAGGAGGGCTGGAGGCGAACAACTGGTACTCTGAGGTTCTGTCCCAAACTAAAAGCGCATGTACTATGGCAAGGAGAAGGGAAAGAAAAAATCGTAGCCTAACCTACCCGAATGTATTCGAGGTTAGGAGGGCTAGGATGCAGCCTAGGCTACCTCAGAGGGAGGAGATTACCTTAGATAAGGTAACTGGGGAGATGAGGAAGTATACAAGAGACCTAGCGTTAGGTTAGGGGCAAGGGAGTCGACTACCAAGTTCACCGAAACCCCTTGTATACTTCCTAGAAGGTGAAAAAACATAAGTGCAATTATTAGTGTGCTACTGTTGTTAACACACATTGAGTATGTTAGTTGAGGATGTTGAGTCTTAAAGTAAAGTCAATCCAGTTAACTTTAAAATGGTTTATTTCTTAAAAAACAACAGTGTTAACATCTCCATCACAGGAGTATAGCTGGTTTGGTCGGATGACCATTCCAGGTGAAGTATTGATAAGAACTGCCTAAAATATCGATATCACAGATATCGTATATTTAGTTATCTCAGCATTTAAACACAATGTAAACTCTACATTAGTCTAGGAAGACACCTGCATCCGGTGGCGACACAACTCTTTCACACGGTATGTATTTGTGTTTATGCTTCATAAAAATGTTACATTGCTGAGAGATGCAAAACGCATCCTGTTATGATCTTGTCTGACTACAGCAAATCTCACGCTAGCTGCTTCTTCCACAATGACGTATTACGTCATGTGTTTTAAACATGTAATATCTGACTATTACATCAGCTCGGCCAGCTATCTCAATTTTTTTTCTTTTTAAATTTAACAACACGCCAAAATATGTTTACTAGGAGTGTGACTGGATATATGTATTATTCTTTGTTTAACTTTAGCCATAAGCAAATGAGGACGAATGTTCAAATAGGCATATTAAAAAAAATAATAACAATAATGCATATGAAAAGATATTACCAAAGCAAAGAAAAAAATGCATGATAAATACAGATCATATATGGTACATTGCTAGCAAATTATTATATGGTACCAAAAAAAAATACTGATATACATATGATTCGGTAACTTTGTTAAAGAATAATTGTTACCTTTGTCAGAAATATAGATTATTTCAATACGGTAATTAATAAAAATATTTGTTACCTTGGTAAAGATTCAATTTTAGTGCACAAACACGAATTCCTGGTACGTACACGTACCACGGTTTTGTGCATATATATATATATATATATATATATATATATATATATATATATATATATATATATATATAATATATGTATATATATATATATATATATATATATATATATATATATATATATATATATATATATATATATATATATATATATATATATATATATATATATATATATGTATATATATATATATATATATATATATATATATATATATATATATATATATATATATATATATATATATATATATATATATATATATATATATATATATATATATATATATATATATATATATATATATATATATATATATATATATATATATATATATATATATATATATATATATATATATATATATATATATATATATATATATATATATTTATATATAGGGCTTAAATATTTTATTAGATGCCCATAGATTCTGGGTTTTTTTTCTCTCTCTTCTTTTAACATTCCGGCTTATATATTTTATTAGATGCCGAGAAAAAAAAATGATTTATTTTTTAAATGTTTTTTAAATGTATTTTTAAAAATGCAAATGTTCCATAGTCTCTTCAATTACATATTTCTAGTGTACTAACTGCTTTTTGTACACTACGCTATTCCAAGACAATTTTACTCCTTTTAGCGAATGAAGGGGCCACTTTCAAACGGCTTTAAATTGAATTAAATAAGGAGTTTTGTCTGGACATGGCAAAACGTTCTGTTTGAGCTGCAAACTGTTCCTTAACCTACGCCAAACAAAGATGTTAACGGCGATGAATATCATCAACCGCTTGGCTACCTGTTTGTTGTATGGGAGAGGTAGTGATGGCATTGTAGTCGTCCACGTGAAGTTCGCGAAGTAGGCTCGTTCTCTGATGATGGTTTTTATCCTGGTCACCATGGAATTAGGGGAAGTCCCGATACATCCATCTGCTGCAACGAAGATTTTGGCAAAGGACGTGGATCCGTCCGGGCATGATATATTGAAGCCGTCCTTGTCGTATCGTATCCACGAGCCGTTGTTCAGTCTGCAATTGAACTCATTATCGTCAAAGGGATAAAGCTTATCCAGACAATTTTCACTTGTATGGGAGAGAGCACCGTCTAGCACCATACCTAACTCGCATGAATCCATTAAGATTTTATGGAATTCAAATGAGTCAGCTGTACATATTTTTCTATCCATTGCGTCTGAACAGTGAGTTAATTGATTTAAGTCTTTAATGACCGTATATGTTTCCTTGTCTGGGGAAATCAATATGTGTCCTGTCAAACTGGATATTACTGGATTTGAGTGATTCGTCATGAAAGTCGGAAATGGTGATATCCTGTAAGATTGCCAGGCATCAGAAGAATCAAAGGGAATTGTAATCATAATCTTGTTATTTTCAACGCTTACTGTAATTAGGCTATAATAAAATTCTAACATACGTTCGTCTAACAAAGGAACATAGCCTAGTTTTTTCCCTTCCACATAATCTTTTGATTTCTCAATGAAATGTGCAATTCTGTTATGTATGTGATCTATTTTTGAATCATAATACGTTAACGTTGCCAACAAATCCAGTACTTCCATAATCTGACTTATATTACTTGAATGTTCATTTACTAAATCCATAATTTGATTGATTGAAGCTAACTGATTCCTTAGTTCTGACATAATGAATTCATCTTCATGAGTCAAGAACTCAATTTTCTTATTTTGATTACTAATCTTACGACGATTTGAAATTCCTAAACCTAAACTTGCAATAGACCCAAAGATGTTTAGTGCAGCAAAAATAAATGGGTTACGTCTCTCTTTATATTCGTGTCCTACAGTCCACATCAAAAGGTCACGAGCCAAAGATTCTGTCTCGTAAGTCTTATTTTGCAAGTCAACAGATAGCATCTCTGCAACTTTTAGTGTCGATCCAAGCGAACTCTCTGTAGTCAAATGAAAAAGTCTTCTATGCAACTCATCTAATGAGACAGCAAACCTTGAAATGGTGCTTTTTAAGCTAGTGACGTCATTCTCTGGAAGAAAAATTGCTTGCATATGCACTTCTACAACTACGTTACTTGATGTAATAAAAACGTCTTCTTGTCTTTCAACTATAGTGCCATATTTAAAATCTATACTTTTAGTTTTAGAGCTCATCCCACACGAGAAAAATGTCTGAGCGAACAATTTCACTCCTAACAACAAAAAATTCATCTTGGAAACCTGCAACGAGAAAAATATATGTAATTACTCCTGTATTAAGAAAAAAACTTTTAACATACAAAATAAAAATCTTTCCCTCACTTCTTTCCCTCACTTCTTTCCCTCTCTTTTTTTTTCTTTTTTTTTAATTTCTTATGTGAGCCAATGGTACGATTCTCTCATCAGTGGGTTGGGATACGTTTTGAACTCTAAACCTATTGGCCGTTAATGTTTCCAAAATGTTAAATGGGCCTTCAAACTTAGGTGTTAGTTTATAATTGAGTCCTTTACGTACATTTACCTGTATGTATACATTATCACACACGGTATATGTTTTAGTTGGCTTCGCTATTTTATCATGATTCCTTTTCATTATGATTTGTGATTCTTCTAAATTCTTTCGAAGGATATCAAAACGACTTTTGCTTGCATTTATACATTCTTTTAAAGGATTTGATAGATTAGTTGTAGGCGTTAATACATGGAAAGGCGTTCTAACTGGGGTACCATACAATGCTTCATGCGGTGACATTTTAATTGATATATGATATGAATGATTCAGAGTACTCAGTACCGCAGGTATTGCAATATCCCAGTTGGGGTCTGATCCCCCTAGCGTTACTCTTAATATATTAAAAACCTTCCTATTTGCTCTTTCCACTAGCCCATTCGACTCTGGGTGATATATCATGGTATTTATTTTCTTTATGCTAAGGAATTCACACAATGAGGTAAGAAAGTGATTATTAAATTCTCCACCCGAGTCTGAGATTATCATGTGTGGAATTCCATGTTTACAAAGGTAACACTCGTAAAACTTCCTAGCGCATTCAATCGCAGTTTTAGTTTTAAGCGCTATTAGTTCTGTATATCGAGTTAAAGCATCTACAATTACTAAGAGGTGCTTATTTCCTCTGTCTGACTCGTAAAATCCTGTTAACAAATCTAAATGTATTCTTTCAAAGGGTTGATTGGGCACCGGATAAGCCTCTAGGCTGACAGGTGTTTTTGTATGCCCTTTGTTTTCCTGACATGTGCGACAATTAGCTATGTGTTTTTTTTTATATCTGTAAGCATTGTATGCCAATAAAACAATGATTTGGCTTTCTGTGTCATTAATGAGAACCCCGGTTGTCCATGTAATGGATTTGCATGCAACCAATTCAGGATAGGGGAAATAAGTGAGATTGGTACCACTACCTGGTCGTTAGTTACATGTGGTGTATTGCGGGTTTTCCTTGTCACGGTCCTACACAGAATATTATCTTAGATTATATAATTCTGCTGCTTATACTTTATATATCCCTTTTCCTTATGATTGCCTTTCAAAGCATTTATAATTGTTTCTAATTTCTGATCTTTTCTCTGCTCAGTCTGTAATAATTCAGCGCTCCAGCCTAAATCTTCTTGTTCAGATATCGTTTTAACAATAGGCATGGATGTTGATATATCTCTTAATTCAGCTAAAGGCTCCGTACAAGATGACACGGGGTTGCGTGATAATGCATCCGCAATGTTATTTTCTTTCCCAGGTAAATACCCGATTCTCGCGCCAAAGTCTTGAATGATCAAATGCCACCGAGTTCGTTTAGGGCTGTGGCTGAAGCCTTTAAAGAATTCGGTTAGTGGTTTATGATCAGTAAGAACCTTAACGGGATAACCGTATATTATGAACTTAAAATGCACTAGTGAATTAACAATAGCTAGCCCTTCCTTGTCTATTACTGCATACTTACTTTCGGAAGTTCTCAGTTTTCGAGAATAAAAAGCTATCGGGAAAAATTGTTTATCATATTGCTGAAGCAATACCCTTCCTACTCCTAAGTCTGAGGCGTCTGTTGCAATGAAGAATTCCTTACCGAAGTCAGGAATTTTTAAGATAGGAGAACTACACAGTTCATCTTTCAAGGTATTAAACGCCTGTTGATGATGCTCAGACCATATGAAATCTACGCCCTTCTTCGTAAGATCAGTTAAAGGAGCGGCTATTATTGAATAGTTGCGTATAAAACACCTGTAATATCCACTACAACCCAGAAATTGCTGTATTCCCTTGACATTAGTAGGTATGGGAAAATTACGTATAGCCGACACCTTATCATGGACTACTTTAAGACCTTGGCTTGTACCATGAAACCCAAATATATTAATTCTGTTTTGAAAAATTCACACTTACTAATCTTTACCCTAAAGTTATGTTGTCTTAATCTTTGTAGTACTAGTTCTAACTTACGTACATGTTCTTCTAAGGTGTTGGAAAAGATTACAAGGTCGTCCATATAGACATGCAATATAACCCCTAGCAAGTCTCCAAACACTGTGTTAATCATTCTTGTAAATGTTATGGGAGCACAACGTAAACCAAAAGGCATCGGTAAAAATTCATAATGTCCCCTGGCTGTGCTGAAGGTTGTGTATGGGATACTATCTTCTTCTAATGATATCTGGTGAAAGTCCAAACTGGTAGAATATTTATTCTGACCTAACAAAGACAAAATATCGTCAGTACATGGCACTGGGAATCGATCAGGGATCGTCTCCTCGTTTAGACGACGGAAGTCTACGCAGATACGCCATGTTCGATCTTTTTACGTTACAACTATTAATGGAAAATTATAAGGGCTGTTTGATTTCCTAATGTCTCCTTCTTCTAGCATTTTACCTACTTCATCATTTATTTCATTCTGGAATTTCATAGGGAGTCTGTACGAGGGTACATAGATAATTTTCTGCTTGTCCTTTAACCTTATTTGATGCTCGATCACATCTGTTTTTCCTAAGGATCCATCCGTAGTGGAAAAAACATCATGATATTTAGTTAAAAGTCCAAAAATTTTCTGCTGAATTTCTTCTTCTTGAATGTCTTTATTGATTTTATTTTTAATAGATTGCAAAAGGGATTCATCCGCAACTGATTGAGCGTGATTGATTCCAGCAACGGTAAGAATACGATGTCTATAAACTTCTACATCCAAGATATGTTGATTTTTGTGAATTACTAAAGTGTTATTTAAATGATTACAGTCTTCATTATTACATTGTTGATGTGAGCCTACTGTATAAATAGCTTGTGTGACAGACAATCCGTTAGTTTTCAAAATGTCGGAAAGGATTAATATTTCAGATCCCGGTAATGTTTTCTTTATTTGCTATTAAATTCGAAGGTACGTTTGGCTCGATAGATTGCGTGCAAGATGATATCACGGGTGAACGAGAATTCTGCTGGGTCGCGTATATTATTTCTTTATTAGTGAGACAAGTTATTGGTTCTTCAACGTACGTTACGGTTACATTTGTTGTCTCCTTTTTATCCAAAACTGATTTTAAGGTATTAGAAGACTTATATAATTTTCCTTTGATATACACGCCGTGCTTGGCAGGGGCTAAGATAATGTTTTGATTTCCCATAGATGGGTATCCTATAATCACAGCTGGATACATATCAATGTTTTGTACAACAACAAATGTATCTGCAAACGTGCGCTTACCGACCTTGAACTGAACATGAGTTATGCCTATTACATTTAATTCATTATTTCCTATACCCGAGAGTCTCACTCCGGATTTTTCTATCGGAAAGTTCGAAAACAACAAATGATGTGTCCTCAAATCCATGATATTACGTGGACTAACAGAGTCAAAAAATAACGTAAAGGATTTGTGTTCTAAATTTACAGCATATAATGTTGGTCGTAACTCATTTTGGCTTATTATTGTATGAATTCGTTGCAAATCTACGGGAGCATGCACTGTTTTACTTAATTCGGCCGTGTGTTTCATAGGAAAATCTATTGCCTCACAATGATCTGATAAAACATTAAATTGATTATTCAATACTACTGATTTTGACATGAATGACCTTGACCCAACATCACTCTCTTCCCCACTGGAGTTAATTATGTGGTATTTGCTTTGCTCTGCACATTCTGAAAATTAGTCTGACCTTGCAAGATCTGGTTTGACGACCCAGGCTCAGCGTTATTCGAAGAAGTATTTATTTGTTTCGGATTCTGAACTACATTGACGTTTGGCTGTTTCTTCTTATTGTTAAAATGAGGATTTTTCTTTTTATTTCCATATGGAACTGACTGTGGAATTGACTGTGTATTTCTAGGATTCTGTTGTGTCTTACGCGAGTAGCACTGACTATATGAATGAGTCAAACTATTATGTATCGTACAGAATTTCGTTCTGTAGTCCGCGATCAATTGACCTTGACGTTTGCAATTATAACACGTCATTCCCGCAACTTGACTATTATTAACTACATTTACTTGTTGTGGCTTTGTTTCATTCTTTGCAAAAACTTGAGTTAACACGGGATCAAGGTCAGGACACTTAGACATGTGTTTCTTTATCTGTTTATATACATCCAATTCCGTACTTGCAGGCGTTAACTTTTTATCAAAACACCGCACTAAAGCTTCAGGCAACATAAGTGCCATGCAAGTTAAATACATTAATCATAAAAAATCTTTCTCGGAGATGTTATCTCTAGTAACCCAAGTGGAATTACCTAAAATATCTTGATATTCATTAAGCCTATCAGCTATGAGAGCTGCTCTCTCAATAACATTAAGCCGAGTCATAGTGGCTTGATTAAGTGTATTTCTTAACGTTAATACTACATCCAAGGCTTCTTCACCCCCATAGACTGCGCATAACGTAACTTTGAAATCATCCCAGGTAACTGCTTCTTGAAATGAAACATCTCTTAAATACGCACTCGCATCCCCCTTGGAAAAATCTATAAAACTTTTAGCTTCTTGTAATTGTACAAAAGGGTCTACGATTTGTTTGGCATTTAAATGGGCATCGAGGGATGAAATCCATGGCTCCACATTTTGAGGCAAGAACCCATTAACCCGACTCTGAAAAGGAAGGATTGCTGACCTGGCATTTACAAGCGTCACAATCGGGAGAGGATTAATCTGTCCTACGCCACTAGGTCCAGGGGTGGGGCTCACAGGGGGCGTCATGATTACGGTATTTCTTTTTCTATCTCTTCGACCCCTTGCAATTCTATCAAAATATCTATATGAATACAGACATCCACTGCGTAAACGCATAAGCACTCAATGATAAAGATTATAACAAAATTCCCCAAAACAATGCTACTAATCCCAAGACATTTCCCGAGAATTTCTTAAAGAAAACAGAACACAAAGATATTTCCCGAGAATTTCTGAAAGAAAACGGAACACAAAGATATTTCCCGAGAACTTCTGAAAGAAAACGGAATTAGCACAAAGAGAGAAAAATTCTAGATGAGAATTCGGAATTGAACACAGTTTCCTTTAATGAAAGGAAAATAGAAGATTAGCAAACCACTCACCCTAGTAATAATCGACTAACGACTCGTGATAACTACACTTCACTGCTCAATACTGAAATGAATAAGAAAATTGTACTTAGCTTTATATGGTTGTGTGTGATGTCGTCATATCCTCTCTCTCTCTTGATGTTTGGGTGAATGTATTCGGTCCGATTTCCTCTCTCTCTCTTGATGTTAGGGTGAATGTTTCGGTCCGATTTCCGTTGAATGTAGTGCTTCCTGGATATGTTTTGTAAGCGTTGAACGTCAGTCCTTGGGTTTCCTAGGATGTTGATTGAAAATCCAGTTCATCAGTTTGTATGTATAACATTTGATGGACTATGATACTTAGTCAAAATTGTAGATTCATTACTGTTGATTTCTTGAAGATCTTTCTCTGGTTTTTAGAGTTTTATTGTTGATTTCTTGAAGATCTTTCTCTAATTCTTACAGTTTTATTGTTGATTTCTTGAAGATCTATCTCTGATTCTTAGAGTTTTATCGCTGCCACCATTTATTAGTGTGCTACTGTTGTTAACACACATTGAGTATGTTAGTTGAGGATGTTGAGTCTTGAAGTAAGGTCAATCCAGTTAACTTTAAAATGGTTTATTTCTTAAAAAAACAACAGTGTTAACATCTCCATCACAGGAGTATAGCTGGTTTGGTCGGATGACCATTCCAGGTGAAGTATTGATAAGAACTGCCCAAAATATCGATATCACAGATATCGTATATTTAGTTATCTCAGCATTTAAACACAATGTAAACTCTACATTAGTCTAGGAAGACACCTGCATCCGGTGGCGACACAACTCTTTCACATGGTATGTATTTGTGTTTATGCTTCATAAAAATGTTACATTGCTGAGAGATGCAAAACGCATCCTGTTATGATCTTGTCTGACTACAGCAAATCTCACGCTAGCTTCTTCTTCCACAATGACGTATTACGTCATGTGTTTTAAACATGTAATATCTGACTATTACACAATCACTGAATCTTGTATGTATAAATGCCTATATCTTCATTTCGTAATATAACACTAGGAACACTTATTATATCATGCAAGAAGTAAACATGAACACTTAGGCTATCGAGCCTAGGGGCTAGGCTAGCAATCTAGCATAGGGTTCGGCTGACTGTGTTCGCCGAAAAAGAATACTATCGGCATAATATAACTAATTCCTAGCAATGAAGACTAAATAACTAATGTTGATAATTAGTTATAAGACCGGGAGGGCTGTTCTGGCTAACAGTAGCGTCGCAACATGACGCCTCCGGTCGGGGCACAGCTCCGCCACAAAGCACAGGATTTAAAGATAAAAAGTCATTACTTTACGGCTGGATCTTATTTATACAATACAAGAATATGGTACTCAACTTTCCAGAAGAAGGCGAGGCTGAAGATTGCGACATGATGAAATTACTTAGCGAGCACTGGGAAAAACACCTAGTTAGAGACGCTACGTGAGAATGAATGAGGATATGGCGCGCGGATGTGATGTCAGTCAAGATGGCGTCCAGCTATGGCGGCCGTTTGTTTACATCGCTAGGTACCGTAATAGTAACGCAGGAGGAGAGCTTAGCAACGGCTCCTCCCATACTTGCCACACTCCTCCTCGAAGCGTAAACGCTATGTGGGGTCCAGATAGCTATGTGGCGTGTCAAGCATACGTCCCCTTTATTATACGATAGCCTAAAGGGAAACCTTATGGATACTCGCGCCAGAAGTTAGAATTCTGTGAAACATTTAGTTTAATGCTCTGGGAATATCTACTGTAGTCATATATACCCTAAGGAAGCTACTGAAGGAACCTTCCATCAGGACGTCATGGCTTGAGCCCAAAAATACTTTTTTGGGCTCAAGCCATGTCATCCTGATGGAAGTTCCTAAAGTAGCTTCCTTAAGGATATATGTTACTACAATGATATTCCCAGAGAATTCAACCTTCAGGTTCCAGAATTCTAACTCCTGGAGCGAATATCCTTAAAATTTCTCTCAAGGATATCGCATAATATCAGAGGACGTATTCTTGACACGCCACATGGCAATCTGCACCCCTAATAGCGTTTACGCTTCGAGGGGGACATGGCTGAAGAAATAGAAAAGGGGGCTGTAACAAGGTTACCCCCTTTCTCGTACTACTATTGACCATCACCACAGCGCCAGTCCCAAGATGGCGGACATTCCTAATTTTGTAGCGATTTCGCTCAGTGGTGTTCCCTGTTGATCTAACTTTTCGATCGATTTGCAAGGATTTTTATTGTGCATTCTCCAGCTTCTTTCGCCTTTGCAAAGTTGAGTATTGGGTCTTTACAATGAAAAAACATTTTTAGCTCCCGTTTCACAGTGAAATTAGAGTAATTTATGGTGTTTAGAGCTAGCCTGTACCAGAAGCGCTATGAGCGCTGTCGTTCGTTAGGCATGAGTTATTTAGTTAGTAGAACGACTTCCCGGTTTTAAATAGCATTAATTAATTAATTACGTAAGTTATTTAGGGAAATTATACTTGTAAAGATATATATAATGTGCATAATTTTCCTTTCTATGTCGATCGTATAGTTAGAGTTTCGGTGAGTGAGGTAACCAAGGTCTCATCTCACCTGTGTAACCTAACCTTGGCGTTCTATTATACGTTCAGACATTTCCCCGGGTACCCTCATGTATTGTGATTTCAATTATACAGAGATAGTTATCTCTTAGAATTGGATAAAACTTTACGTGTCTCCAAGAAGGAGATTTTTGGGTAATCTTTCTTCCCTCTGAGTGTAGCTTTAGGCTACAACCTTAGTGGGTCGGCCTCGAATTTTTAATTCAGGCATGACTTTCCTACGGTTTTTTCTGCTCTTCCCCTGTAACCGCAGATGCAGGTTTTTTGGGGTTTCGACCAGAATCTCAGAGTATTTAGTCTGTGGTCGGTAGCTGAGTGGCAAGATGAATAGAATTCCTTTGCTAGATTAGGCTGCCGACATAGGAGGCTAGATCTCCCTATTCCACTCCTGAAGGGTCTGTATAATATGACCCTTCTCCCTGTGACCTAGCAGACTAGTCCTGTGTTAGTTGACCCTAAGCGGAAGAATAGAATTCTTCTACTGCTTAGGGGACACTGGCACTAGAACTCTGTTTCCTTACCGTTTAGAGGTGGGGGCGAAGGTGCTACTAACCTCTTTATCATATTATTCTAACCCTAGGCTAAGGAATAGAATTCTTTAGCCACATGGGATAGTTCTAATACAGGAACGGAGTTCTGTTAGGTGGGGCAGGACAGGCTACGGCTGGCTCCTGCTGTACCTTTCACAGGACCCTCTTTTCCCTTCCCTTCTATCACTTTTATGTTGGCGAATCCCGGCAACCTTACTGGTGCCGGTGGGTTGCCGGGATTGACTAGACTCCCCCTCTTTAGCAGTTGACAGCTGCCGGCCGGCAGTCATGACAGCTGCCGGCCGGCAGTCATGACAGCTGCCGGCCGGCAGTCATGACAGCTGCCGGCCGGCAGTCATGACAGCTGCCGGCCAGCAGTCATAACATCTGTCGGCCGGCAGTAATGACAGCTGTGAGCTGCCGGCCATGTCAGTTGCCGGTCGGCAGTAATGGCTACTGCCGGCCGGCAGTCATGGCTACTGCCGGCCGGCAGTCATGGCTACTGCCGGCCGGCAGTCATGGTGGTTGCTGGCAGGCAACCAGGGCAGCTGCCGGCCGGCAGCTGCTAGCCATGTTGGCTGTGAGTGGGAAGTCCCTTCTGTTACCAAAGATTCTTTGGTTCTCCCTTGAACTGCTAGCAACAGTGGCTGCTGCCGGGGTGCTGCCTACCAGGCCGGTACAGAATTGTGCTTACTCAACCGGCAGCACGCAATTGTACTGATACTGCCGGCCGGCAATAGACAGAACCTTGCCGCCGACAGTACTGTTGCTGGATGGAAGCTTGAATGTTATATTCTCCCCTTCCATTGGAACCTTCTTTCTGGAGAAAGGTAGTAAAATTAGACTTTAACATCCTTTTTACTGTATATATACACAGTATTAGGTAACCTGTTCTTCATGCTATCTCTCTCTTTTTTAGCTAGCTGACTGGATGTGCTGGCGTTAGCTAGCTATGCCGACGACATGCCGGCTGAACTACAGTATATGTTTATACAGGTAGTTAGTATTTTTGCAGTGTAGGATATACTGCAAGTAGAAAGCTTCTGTATATATTATACTAGTAGTGTTTTTCCAATATATTTTGAATATCCTACCCAAATATTCGTGGAACCCAATCTCATATTGGAAGAATTTAATTTCTTCAATATTTTTATTAGAAATCAGTCTTCAGATTACCCTGCAATATTAAAAGTTTTTAAGGACTGGAGGTTACACTCCTAACCCTTAAAGGCCAGAGCCCTTATCCTCGAGTCTCCATAATTAGGAGACTCTTATGTTTTAATTTTGTAAGGGATGTCACAACAAATAGGTTGGGTGGGATACACAAATATATGTCTTTCATTTTCTCCAGTTCAGTTGGCATCATGCCAGCTGGACCGTGCAGTCAGCTGATTGCCATATAGGCAACACATTGGCTGGATCACACTATATATAATTATACAGTAGCCAGTAAATTGCAATATAGTGCATACTGCAAATAGAAAACTCGGTATGATTATACATTAATTATTTCTAGTATATTTTGGGTACCCTCATGCGAGCTTATGCTGCAGCTGCTTTTACACTGAAGGAATAGTGTTTCTTCATTGTGCTGATTGAGTAATCAGTCATCCGTACCCCACAGTATTTAGAATGAATGGGACAGGGAAGTATACACTTCCCTATCCCTAGGGGTTAGAAAACCCCCCTTTTTTCAGTTGGAGTTCCTTTGAAAAGGAAATTCCTAACATTTAATACTGAGGGGAGGTATCAGCATTTGCTTGCAGGGTATACACAAGTATGTGTCTCCTACTATCCCTTTATAGCTTGCTATCCTAAGCTATTTTCTTAAGATATGTCTTTTGATATACTGGTTATCAGTGAGATAATCAATTGTATACTCATTCTGTTTTCCTTTCTTTACAGGAGGAACACCAGATGTCATGTGTTGCAGTCTTCTGCAAAACTAAGAGTAAGTGTTCTTACGGACATAATGCATGCAGGTTTCATGCCCCCTGCAATTTTATTTCCGAACACCTGCAGTATTGGAACCCACAGGCCTGCAAAGTATGTCGGGCCCTATTGTCCGAAGGTTTCAAGAATCCCAAGTCGGTGGAGACTAGGGATGCAGCTCGTTTCAAGATACGCAACTGGGTGAGAGGCTTTCAGAAAATCTCTCCGGGACCTTACTTGCCTAACGACAAGATGCGTAGGTTACTATTTCCATCAGCGAGTAAGGAAATAGTGGTGCCCCAGACATGAGGTACATCTCCCGACGGCCAAATAACCTTCGGGAAGGAGGGCAAAAAGCACCCACGGGAAGAAGGGGAGAATGTCGGGTTGGAATTGTCTCTCTCCAAACCGGCTCAAGAGCCAGTGACATCGATATCTCCGCCTTCTATCCCTCTATTAGATGGAATGGACCAGTTATGGTCCCAAGTGAAGAATCTAGTAGAAAACTTGTGCAATCAGAGCGCAAAGCAGGAAGCAAAATGTAAGGTAGAGGTTGGTAAAGCTCCACTTATCGCTCCTCAGGGGTTGTACAAACGACCCATGGATCAAGACCTCCCGACATGCTCCAAAACCAATCCCTGGAGGTTTGCGGAGCTGATGCCGATTTTTAACGGCAAACTCTACGTCTCGGAGAAGATGGGTGCAGTTTCTTTGGACAAGATCCAGTTCTGGCCAAGCTTTGACGCTTTCCCGAACTGTTTCATTAGACTGAAGGATGAACCAAGATCAGGAAAAGGAACGGAATCAAAGGAGGTTATGATTCTCGACCATGATAAAGCACAGGCTATCCTATCAAGTAGCATAGAAAAGGTGGGTTACTCGGTGTCGAAGGTATTCACACCAGGTAACAGGCACTCTTCCTTTCTTGCTCCTGCTTCAATTTCATTCCCCTTTACGGAGAAGGCATTTAAATATGTCACTGAGGCAGTAGAGGCAGGTAAACCGTGTCCTACACTCAAGGAGTACGAGCCTCTGTCACTAGCCTTTCCCCGACAGGGGAAGAACTGGAAGGAAGCGCATTTAACCTTTTCAGTAGGAAGACTTGAGACGGATGTTGCCAGTCAACAATTTAAGGAAAATCTCTCTAAATTATTTGGGTTTCTCTTACAGGATGAACAAGAAACAAAGGAGAGACTTGCAGCCTCCCTATCTCTACAGAACTACATAGAGTTCTGTTCAGCCCATCAAGATATCCCAGACATGCTCAAGGTCTTAGCCAAAATACATATGGCTACATTGGTAAAAGACCTTTATGCCTTTATAAAGACTAGAAGAACATGTAGGGAGTTTGAGTTAGATAACGCGACAGCGAAACACGAAACAAGGAAGCTAATATCTTCCAATATCTGGGCTGAAGACCTCTTTCCAGACAAGGTAGTCAGGAAAGTGATTAAGAACGCCACCACGGAGAAAGTAGGACTTCTCCAAAAGTGGGGCATCCTTTCAAAAAGAGAATTTTCCAAGGTTGTGGGTCCCCAACCTAAGAGGAAGATGGAAAGGTCTGGAAATCCATTTCGAGCTGTCCAACAACACTCAACAGTTGTCGTGACCACACTGCCACAGGCAGGTGGTCGAAAATATATTCCTACTGATCAGTCGAAAGATAGAAATACTTCTAGTAGGAGGGAGGTTCCTTTAGGATCGCTGGACCTACGATCCTCGGGTCCATGGCCTAATCAAGTTGGGACTAAGATGAGAGGTGGAGATGTATCTACCACCATTTCCTCAACTCCTATAATCCAAAACCCTCCTGGAGGAGTTTACCTTAGAGCTCTAGAGCATACAGGTGGTAAGGAAACTATAGTCCACCGAATTTCAGGGAAGGCCGTTGTGTGTTTATGAGAAGGACTCAAGAAAATTCAGAGTCATTCGGGACTTGCCGCCACTCAACAAGTCCAAATAAAACAACGAGTTCAGAATGTTTATCCTCCTGAACATGAGGACCCCATTGCAGAAAAGTCTTACCAGACCTGAAAGTCGTCTATTGGCAACTTCAGTCAATCACCCTCTCCCCTCCTATTTAGGATTCAAGTTATACAAAGTAACATACTTCCTAGGTAAGATACTCATCAGACTAGACAGAGTCTTAGATATCTTCATAAAATTGGCAGACACAGCCATGCAATAATTAAGGCTAGGAAAGGTTCAGGCAACAATGTTCCTGGACGAGAGGCTGGGGTGGGCAGCACCCAAGGTGGCTGGTCTATGAACATCCAAGGAAATGATCCGGTCCCCAGAAAATTGCGGATGCAAGATAAGCTTCAAGAAGTCTCGATTCTCTCTAGATCAAAGGTTGCAATGGCTAAAAATCCATTGAAGCCTGTGGTCACACCAACTCTCCTTTCCTTTGGGAATGTAAAAGGATATGGCAAGGTCTGTCAAGAGACTCTGGTAATCAGTCAGATTCCCAAAACGCGAACAGGGAGGAGCTCTGATCTCTCTCCAGTTCGCAATACAGAAGCATTGAGAGTCTGGAGAAAACAAGCATCAAACGCTCGAAGAGGCCTAAAAAGACCGATATCGGTCCTTCCTTAATCGCTTCCCTAACAAAGGTCAAAGCCCGAAAGTCCCAAGACCATGTTGGTCTAATCATGAGTAGGGAAACTCTCTCCAGGCAGATCAGATTGTCTACGGCTGATCTGGGACTTTGAAGCGATAACGAGACGCTGCAATCGACGATGCTAGAAAACGTCTCATACAGTCTAGGTGTAGATAACCATCCCTTATCTAAAGGGATGGCACCTGTCAGCAGTTCATATACAACCGATCCGCAATGTGATAGTGGATGCTCTACTCGGGCTCAAGCCGATAGAGTTGGGATAGTCAGCGGACGCAGACCTATTCTCTCCCAGATGGGAACAAGTCCCCGAACTGCAGTCCGACCTCTTCATTACGAGCGTCGTCAAGGAACTACCTCGATACGTAGCCCCATACGAGGATCCTCTAACAAAAATGATAGACATCATGCCTCTGAAATGGAAGGATAGACTTGAGATTTCCAGATCATCCCATCCAATCACCTGCTGAGAGTCCCTGTAGGCTCCCAAGTAGCCCAAGAGCAACCTGTCCTCCTTGAGGAAGGAATGGAGGCTGAGGCTGTCCCTAGTTCTGAACCCAGGACGACTTTGGAAGGTTCATAAATTAATTGCCTTCGATTTATCACAGAGAACCCGAACCCTTCATTGCATGATTTTCTTGCCATAGCGGTTAAGAAAAGATTTGGGATCTCAAAAGGCAATATAGAATTCTTAGAAGAATAACAAGTCTCAGTCAACTAGAAGACAATATGAGTTATCATGGAAAAAGTGGGTTGCTTTCGTAAAAGCTAAAGGACCGAAAGAGATTTCAATAAACTTCTGTATGTCCTTCTTTATCCATCTTCATAGGTTACCAAGGTTTGGCGGCCAACACGATAACAACGTGCAAGTCAGCCTTGACTAGACCTCTTCTATATGCCTTTCAAGTGGACTTGGCAAATGAGATCTTTAATAAGATCCCGAAGGCATGTGCAAGGCTTAGGCCTGTAACACCACCAAAGTTCATCTTTTGGTCTTTGGACAAGGTCCTACATTATGCCTCATCCATGAACAATGAAGATTGTTCGCTTAAGGATCTAACCCAAAAGGTTATTTTTCTGTTCGCTATAGCCTCAGGGGCTTGAGTTAGTGAAATAGTGGCCCTATCTAGGGATGAGGGCCACATCCAGTTCACAGAAACAGGAGAACTGAATCTCTTCCCTGCTCTATCCTTTCTCACCAAGAATGAGCTACCCACTAAAAAGTAGGGTCCCTGGAGAATCTGCCCTCTGAAGGAAGATGTCTCTCTATGTCCGGTAGAGTGTCTAAAGGTCTATCTTCGTAGAACTTCAGACTTCAGGGGAGGTCAGCTCTTTAAAGGAGAAACCTCTGGGTCAAACTTATCATTAAAACAACTGAGGGCGAAGCTCACCTACTTTATTTGAAGAGCAGATCCTGACAGTACTCCCGCAGGTCATGATCCGAGAAAGATTGCTTCATCACTGAACTTCTTTCAGTATATGGACTTTGAGCGTCTTCGTTCATACACTGGATGGAAATCATCCAGAGTGTTCTTCAAACACTATGCTAAGCAAGTCCATGAACTGAAGAAGTATGTAGTGACGCCGGGTAGAGTATTTAACCTGCCGTCTAATTCTACGATGAACAGCTAATTGACTGGGACTGTCAATTAAAGGGAGAAAGGGTCACCTCTCTTAGTGTGACCTCCTTTGAATAAGTGTTACCATGGTGACACTAGCTCTGTTAAAAAATCCCAGGTGTGGAATTATACAGATAGCACTAGTGCTGTGTGTACGTAGTACACAGTGCCGATAGAAGTAACTAGTACAGGAATTATAAAGAGAAATTTTATTATAAATTTTCTTCAATCTGAGAGTGGCACACATCATTTCTTTCTTCCCAAGAAAGAAAGATAATCTCTGTACATGTTACATGTATAATTCCGTTATCATGCTCCATTCGTTTTACTTGCTAATTTACTTAGTCATTTATTGAAAATAAATGTCTATTAGAATGTAATTGCATCCTAATTCGCCCAACAATTGCATGATTAAAAAATCCAGAGTATGTACTCTTCATATATTTGTATGATAAGTATATGATAATATTCACAAACTACGAGTTGGTTTGTACATCCAGTGTATACTTATGTTTGTTCATACAATATATGCTAACCTTGAGACCCCCCCTTTTTCTACTGTCTAGAATGACTCTTCCCTGTAGGGGGCAGGAAGCACTAACATCGTGTATGAGTAGTGAGAATGACGGATAACGGTAACGTCACTTGTCTCGATTGATCCAAATGATCATAGAAGGTTTGTCCCAGGGTTAAGGCACTGATGAAAATCCACAGATACATTGATGCTCTGGTAAACTTCCATCAGGACGACATGGCTTGAGCCCAAAAAACGGATTTTGAGAGAAGTGAAAAATCTATTTTTGGGTGATATCGCCATGTCGTCCTGATGGACCCACCCTTCTTTTCTTAAAAGAAAAGATCTTCACAGTTCCCTCGTTCCCTCCCTGAGGCACTGTATCTGTAGCACCACGCTCAATGCTACAAGGAATGTCCGCCATCTTGGGAATGGCGCTGTGGTGGTGGTCAATAGTAGTACGAAAACGGGGGTAACCTTGTTACGGCCCCCCTTTTCTATTTTTCTGCCACGTCCCCCTCGAAGCGTAAACGCTATTAGGGGTGCAGATTGCTATGTGGCGTGTCAAGAATACGTCCTCTGATATTATGCGATATCCTTGAAGGAAATTTTAAGGATATTCGCTCCAGGAGTTAAAATTCTGGAACCTGAAGGTTGAATTCTCTGGGAATATCACTGTAGTAACATATATCCCTTAGGAAGTTACTTTAGGAACTTCCATCAGGACGACATGGCGATCTCACCCAAAAATAGATTTTTCGCTTCGCTCAAAATCCGTTTTATAAATTCTCCCAATCACCAACTCATTTTAACCCTTCATTTACAGAAAGTAATCATCTCTCCAAAAAACAATCTTTCTGAAATCAAAGAGGGGGGAAAAAACTAATGACTCCAAATTAATTGAATCTGCTCCTGTCTTTTTTTTTTTTTTTACTAATGAGTTTTAAAACGTTGCTCCTTTTCCGCTTTTAGATCGTCCTTATCACCACCTCCGCAAACAATAATTACTGAGTATGCGGTCTCATTTATCACCGCGAAGGGATAGGAAGGAAAGAAGGAACGAAGGGAGATTGATTGAAGGAAACTCAAATGACCCTGAGACATATTTTTTGCTTCCTTCGTTGGAAGTTGAGACTGATAAAAGGTATCCCACCTATACTAATCGATTTACACTGGCTGCCGATTAAAGCGAGAATTGAATTTAAAATATGTACAATAACCCACCAAGTTATCAGAACCGGGCGTCCAAAATACTTAAGAGAATTGCTACATATTGCGCAGCCAACAAATCGTGTCGACACGAGAATATTCACAGATGGCTTCAAACTGTTGGAACCTAGATTTGTGTCTACTTTGGGCTCCATAGCCTTTAAATATACGGCCTCGAGACTATATAATAAGCTCCCACGAAACATTCGAATGATTGAAGACATTAAGGCTTTCAAGAGGGCTTTCAAGAGGAAACTGAAGACTTTCTTATTTGAACAGTCATACAACAGTGACGATTTAACAGAAAATGAACAATACGAGATATGAAACGTTATATACTCTGAACGAACAAGGTAAAACGACAGTGGAGGTCCTGTAGAGAGGGGGGTTCCCCTGCTGTATGGGACCGGAAAAGCTGCCATCAAAGACGATCAAAGAAAGACTTATGCGATTGTTTTAATTTTTATCAAAGGTAATGTTAACTGAGAGTTTTCTAATCTCTCTCTCTCTCTCTCTCTCTCTCTCTCTCTCTCTCTCTCTCTCTCTCTCTCTCATCATCGTTATAATTAAGTATGAAAGCCATATAAAATGGATGGATGTAGTATATGGAAATATTTATTTGTATGTAAAGTATGCATGTTTTATATATATATACATATATATATATATATATGTGTGTGTGTGTGTATATATATGTATATATATATAATATATATATATATATATATATATATATATATATATATATATATATATATATATATATAATGTGTGTGTGTGTGTGTCAATAATCATAACTTAGGAATACTTGAAAGTGACGTCATTTTTCAGGTGTTGAACTTTGAATCAAATGAAATCATCGAAATAAACAAACCTTGAAGAAAAGTTATTGCCATTTCACAAGTGAAATGCATAGTGAAATGTTATGAGACTATATCATTTCCTACATTAATATAGTAAATCAAAATCCGTCATTTAATTTCAAATTACCTTTTTATTTCAACTTTTGTTATTCATTGAAATGATTATCCCACTGTCAGTCAATTATAACATGGTTAATTGTTTGCTCACTCATATACACTATGCATACACACTTTCATGCTGCTGTTG
>NC_090742.1:44208202-44210702 GCF_036898095.1 Palaemon carinicauda
ATTTCAGTCTCGTGTCCTGGGGAAATACTTGCTGTCTGTCCTCTTCTTCTTCTTCTTTGCATCTTCCCCCACTTTTATGTGCGGTCGATGTGTCTGGCCAGCGTTCTCCATCTACCTTTGTCCCACACTTCGTCACCGGTTAATCCCTTTGATCAGAAATCATTCTTGATATAGTCCGTCCACCTTCGCTTTGGTCTTCCTCTCCTTCTCCTTCCCTGTACCTCCATTTCCATCACTCTCCTCCCAATATACTGTTCATCTCTTCTCATGACATGACCATACCACCTCAGTCTACTTTCTTGGATCTTATCTGATAGTTCTCTAACTCCTCTGGTACCCCTAATTACCTCATTCCGTATCTTATCACTTCTTGTTACCCCACACATCCATATCAACATTCTCATCTCTGCCACATCCAGCTTCTTCTGTTCTGTCTTCTTTATTACCCACGTCTGCGCTCCATACATTATTGCCGGTCTCACAACTGTCCTGTGCACTTTAGCTTTCAACTTAACCCCTATTTTCCTGTCGCATAGTACTCCACACACATTTTTTCCAATTCTTCCATCCTGCTTGTAATGTGTGATTTATTCATGCCCCCAGATCACCATCCTCAGCAACTGTTGATCCTAAATATTTGAAAATTTTCAACTCTCTTCAGTCTTCCTCCTTGTAAACTGGCCATATTGGTTTTGGCTAATTTTTCATGACCGGATGCCTTTCCTGCCGCCAACCTTCCCTATTTACCCGGGCTTGCGACCGGCACCAAGATGAGGCTAGCCTGCCCCCTCATTGGCTTGGGTTACTGGCTGTCGGTGCCAAATATGTTTTATTTTTGGCAATGGAAGTATGAAGCTGATATTTTATATTGACTTTTTAGTATACCTAACTGTCGTTACATTAATAGGCTAACCAAGATCAGAGAAGTATAGTAGTATCAGATCAATACAGTTTATCATTAGGCAAAAGTACATGGAAATACTACAGTGTTTTGAGTGGCCTGACTTTATTTCTTTTTTCAGAAGCTAAAGAAGAAGAATTTGTTAGCTGTTCTATTTTTTCTCTTGCCGACCCGGCTTTTTGTAATAAGCATTTATTATTATTATTATTATTATTATTATTATTATTATTATTATTATTATTTTTATTATTATTATTATTATTTGCTAAGCTACAAACCTAGTTGGAAAAGCAAAATGCTATAAGCCCGAGGGCTCCAACGGGGGAAATAGCCCAGTGAGGAAAGGAACTAAGGAAACTACAAGAGAAGTATTAACAATTAAAATAAAAGGTTTAAAGGCCGATCGTGAATGACAGAGACAAGGGGCAATGGCAATGCCTTAGTTAACATGACAATGCCCTAGAGACTTACCATATATACATATGATCAGGGTCCAAGCTCCCTATCCACTCAAGGTAGGACCAGGGAGGGCCAGGAAATGGTTGTGGTTGACTCAGGAGGTACACCCATAAGCTCTGTCAAACCTCTATCCTTAACTCGCATGGATGGTGAGGTTGCAGATACTACAAAATACTATCGAGTTTGAGCAAGACTCAACCAGGGTTATGCAATCGCTAGGTAGAGACGTTTCCAATAGCTCATCACAATCATTTTGCTACAATAGCTATATTATCTGTCTCTTATCGTAACTCTTATAAAAATTTCTTTTAATGACATGATGCCATATAGCAGTATGGATTGCGAACCACAGACGCAGGTATGCAAATCAAAGACGGACAGAAACAAAAGAGGGCAGGCAGGTGTACTTGAGGAATTTTCAAACGACATTGGAGTCATTTGTACTTGTCACTCATTTGTCAAGATATGGAGGATATGTAAACATCAATCATCGTGGCAACAAACATTTTGAATGAAATAAGCTATTGCGGGATGGACTTTCAAAATGATAGTCACTTGTTTTGATGACTGATCTCTCTCTTATGGAATATTTATAAGTGATGGACGTACCATATCTGAATAAAGACAAATAGAAAGTTAACTTGTTCCTCTTATTCATGAAAATGAAAGAGTTGTTGTTAATACCTGCACTTCATTAAACTTACTGGGGAATTTAAAACATGAAACTGTCCATAGGATGGGTAGTTTAAGGTCTTGTTTTACCCTTGAATGATTATATAAAGTAAGAAAAAAGGAAAGGAAAGGAAATGAGATATAAGGCCATAGGAAGAATGACCTCGGCAGTTTCTCGAAAGATATCTATTGATCTTTACAGAGGAAATATCTGATGTGGGTTGAAAGGGTTGTTAGATGACTGAAGAAAGGATCAATGGCAAAGATAGTTCTAGCAAGAAACTATTAGGTTTTATTGCAGCTAGAAAAAGTTTATCGATGAGGACGAAAACCTTAGATATGAGAGTTGATCGTCTGATTCCGTTGGGTTTTCACAAATAGCCTAGTATTAAAAAAATAGAATTATATTTATAACTCTTGATAAAAGATTACTCTGTTGGCCATTAAAACAAAGTGTAAAGTATGAAG
>NC_090742.1:44215702-44218202 GCF_036898095.1 Palaemon carinicauda
GTATATAAACTCCTCGGTTGTTTATATAAAGTTTAGTTGCATTCATCTCGCCTCTCAATTATCACCTATAGTCAATTTTTTGTAGTGAGGCAGATTTGCACAGACTCGCAGGGATGCCCTTTTAGCTCGGAAAAGTTTCCTTATAACTGATTGGTCGGAAGTATTCAAACAAAAATACTTCCGACCAATCAGCTATAAGAAAACTTTTCCGAGCTAAAAGGGCAGCCCTGCGAGTTGGTGCAAATCTGCCTCACTAAAAAAAAATGACTATAGTGGCGCCTCGCACAACACCATAAACAGTAATATTTCTCATATAAGCAGTAGTAGCAGTAGTATTGTCTCATTCTTTGATCTATCCTGGCATATAAATACTTAATATTTCATATTATTGACATAAAACGAATGTATAAACAAATATTTCGTGTTGTTTTTTAACATGAAACAAATATAAAAACAAATGATAACTTTGATTAATACAATCGTCTCATTGAGACTTTTCTATTTAATTGTTGTAAAGTCGTGAAATGTTTTCTTTTTTCCACATCTTGATCACTATCATTGCCACATCCGCAAACAGTAATTTCACCTTCGGCACCATCATTAATCACTTGAAAAGAGAATGACTGCATGAACCCCAAATAAAAGTTGGACCCCCTTTTATTGAAAGTGCGAGAAGTTATGTGACGCGTATTTTAAGCTTTTCGAAGCAGCGTCCAAAAGAGTAAGCGAAAAAAGATGCAATCTCTCATTGCCAAGGAAAAAGTGCAATAGTTGCCTTTAGTTCGAATGTAACATTTTACATTACAAGAATTAATAAATCCATTAAGACACTTTCACTGTTCATAACCTCTTTAAACTAGTAATTTCTAATTTTTCTAGCAATTTTTCATTTCTTTAATATTTCAATTCACGACTGTGCTTAAGACAGACTGCATTTAAGTAGTAGACTGAACTTAGTGTTATTTTTTTTTTTTTCGCAACACCTAAAGATACATTAGCCTCCAGTGCTATTATAGGTGTAAGTGAAATTTGCATTATGCTTTCAAACTGTTTTTAACCCACCGAAAGTTTTTTCTTAAGTCAGGTTAATTCGTTTAGTATCAGTATATGGGTCGTAATATGTTTAATTTTTCCTCTTCACACATTTTTTTTTTTTCTATTTGAAAACTGTTGGGTATTTTGATAGTATTTGTCACTTGTTACGAATAATAGCAAAAAAAAAAGGAAAATGCAGAAAGACTTTACTGAAGGAGAAAAAGATACACAAATAGGTATCCTTAGATGTAAACAAGACAAAAATCTATACCCTATTCTTTTACACTTGAATTTTTCCGTCTCTAATTCAATTTCTTGTCATTTTGGGCAATGCAAAAATGTCCCTAATTTGAAGTGAAATTCCTCGGTACTAATTGAAGCGAACAGGAAAAGTTTCTATAACTTTCTGACAAGTTTTTTCCCCTCGATTCTTCAACGATAATTTTTCGTAAAGTTCCGATGCTGGAACGATAACAAGAGATAGACTTACCGATCCAGAAAGCAGGTAAAGGTGGTTGTGTCGATCATATTAACGTGCTGGAATATTCAATATATCTTTACTGCTATAAGAAATCCGTAATTTTAATCTGAAATTCTCCGTAAAAGTATTCGGTATTTCAGTAAATTACAGGCGATCGTAATTTTACCAAATTTTATTATATTTTACGGGGTGGTGACCCTAATATCACCCCTTTACGTCAATATCTCCGTTTTTAAACTGTAAATGCCTGGCAACATTTATTCAAGGATTTTTTTTTTTACGGCAAAGTTTCAAGTGTTTGAGAACATACATACTTTGTGCGTCAGGTTTTGCTCAAGTTTGAGTATATTTTAAGTTTAACATATGTTAGACAAGGTTATTTTTGTACAAAACATGCGAGAATATTGTGACTTGGAGATGCTTGTTAGTGCATATGTAATCAATTGATATTCCATATACTGTAGATATAACTTATTGCACTCAAATGTTCATTTTTTATATTTACTTCAAGAAGTTTGCTGGTTTTCAGCCATTGCTCTTATTTGAGACTACCTGTCCAGAAAGTGTATATATATATGTATATTTATATATATATATATATATATATATATATATATATATATATATATATATATATATATATATATATATATGTATGTATGTATGTATGTATATATATATTGCGTGTGTGTGTCTGTGTGTGTTTTTAGTTTGAGTATACTGCTCTTTGTCTAATATGCATAGCATAAGAAGCCTGGAAAATGTACACAAATCAGAAGTTATTTTTCATTTTTTCCCTCCTTTCAAAAGAAAAAATCGAATCCGTGTATTATTTTTCTTCTAAGAGTTTAGTTGCTATTTATCCATGGGATCAGATTTCATATTTTTGTGCAATTTCCTCCTAATAATTTCCTCATCATATTTTGATTGGTGCGTATATTTTTCCATAGATTGACAGATAGAGTGAGAAAGGGAAACACTTTC
>NC_090742.1:44225702-44238202 GCF_036898095.1 Palaemon carinicauda
TCACCGTCTGCTATGCTGGCCTAAATTGGTTAGTATTGCCATTTAAACTACAATTTTAAACATATACAGTCAAATCTTTGCTACATTGCTCATTCAATTTTTATCGCAAGTGCTTGATTCACCTGATGATTATCGTGACCAAATGGTAAAATTGGAGATAGTTATTACAGGGTATAAATAACGGGATTATTTTGTTAGATTCCAATTTTTATCGAAATAATGGGTGATTTGGGGGGAAAATAACTATAATTAGAGCGTCGTCTTTTGCTTTTGGGCGTTTGGAGGATTTGGTTCCTTAAGGTTCCGTTTGCAAACATTTGCCCGGCTGCATATAGTTTGATCATTATATTTTGTACTTCTCTATATTCCTTAAATGCTCTATTTGAAAATCTAACTGGTTGCTTTAAAATCAACTAAGATATTTTTGTTAACTTGAATAATGATAAAGGAATGGGATGTATATTGTATAAAAAATCTGAGTGGCACCACGTATTCATGGGAGCATGCTTCACAATGCGATTTTTTTTTTTAGTTTGATGGAGATTGTAAAAACTAAGATAGAGGAAAATGAAATACAGATCTCCAAATGCCTTATTCCGAAATCCAGCTAATGAATATTTTGTCTTGGCTTTACACAAATATCAAATAGTTCCAAGTCGGAATGGTCAAGTGAAGGTGTTTTACTGCCGCTTGGGAGAGATTTCTTTTATGAAGGCACAGTGAGAAGCTAAGAACCAAAGTTGACGCTCTAGGACGAGCACCGAAGCAGAAGGGCATTCATTTTAAAGATAATGTTTAATAAATAAATTAATAAATAATGATAGAAAGGAACACAAATGTTAAACAATGAATCAGGGGATAGAGGAAGAAGCTCAGGAAATAAAATCTAAAGAATGAGAGAAAATATTTAGGAATCTATGAGTATCGCTTCTCAGCTGTATGATTTAGTGATTGAAAGGACAGTCATACATTTATTTCCGAGATATTTTAATATTTGATTTTTTCCTTCCCCCGCTTACGGCACCAGCTGTAGAAATTGTGGTTCAACTAGAAATTGTGGTTTAACTACTACCCTGTTAGGCTGAGGAGCTTGTATGGATAGCTATTGCTCGAACAATCAGAACTAGAGCTTCACGGATAGTATTGCATTTTTCGCTTGTTAAGCGACCGTCTACCTGGCGTAATTCACCCGGTCAAAAGACCCACATCTAGCACCACATAGCTGTGCTAATTCGGGCACTTGATCACTGTAAAAAAGGACTTTATCATACAAAGCTAAGCCTATTTGAATCAAGATTATAAGACCTGTGTGCTTGAAATTGATAAGAAGTTAGCTTGATCTCAAAGCTGTATAATTTCTCAAGATGAAGCTACTAGCAATTATATAATCATTGATAACCTACAATCAGGGTATTAGAATGGGGAGTCATTTCGTACTTATGCCATCTATTCATGTTTTTTTTTCAAGAAAATTAGAGAATTCATTTTTGGAAAATAGGTATATCATAGTTTCATGACAAAATTTCAGAAAATTATGTTGTTCGGAGGCTAAATAGTCTTTTTATATATGATTTGTTAATAAAACTAATTTTTGAAACCCTTTGCCAAAATAGCGTCCTCGTTTACCTCACTATAAATTATTTTCGATACGAAATTCTAGATTCTGTTTGTATTCAAGGTGCTTTGCAGTCATCAGTATCTATTATATCCAATATAGATTATCTATTATGCAAAGTTAAGGCTTAAATTCCGTTACTTATTAACCTTCCGTTAACAGCAGCTACTTTATTCTAATGCTGCTATCTTTTACAAATCAACTAATGATTAATTAGAAAAGCCAAATTTGCTAGAACATTAACGGTTATCAAATAACATTCAGGCACTGATGAAATATCTTACAGGCTGTATCAAGAATCTACACTTAACCTGTCTCCACAACCCCTAAAACAGAAATGACTTTCCTATTTCTTCAGTGTCGGACTGGCCGGGGAAGGGGGGTTAAGAAGAAACTCCCCCCGCCCTACCTTCCCTGGAAAATGTCTACTTAGTCCCTCTTACGAAAAACTAGCAATTGAAAAATAATGGTATATATATATATATATATATATATATATATATATATATATATATATATATATATATATATATATATATATATATATATATATATATATATATATATATATATATATATATATATGTGTGTGTGTGTGTTTGTGTGTGTGTGTGTATGTTTTGCATTTGTAGTGAATAGCTGAGACGTAAAGTGATTATACAGAATTGAATTATGGCAACTTGATTTGTAACATTTGTATGCTTTTGCTAACAAAGGCAGCCCTTTACTGTCTGATTCGCTAAAATTTCAGAATGCTCCGCCCATTTCGTAGAAGTTGTGAGAAGAGCAACTCCTTGTCTGTTTTTTCATGGGAACACTAGAGACATCTGACGAAAGATTTCCCCTGAGTGTCGGCGTTCTTTTGATTCTAACTATACAATAACCCACCAAGTTATCAGAACCGGGCGTCCAAAATGCTTAAGAGAATTGCTACATATTGCGCAGCCAACAAACCGTGTCGACACGAGAATATTTACAGATGCCTTCAAACTGTTGGAACCTAGATTTGTGTCTACTTTAGGCTCTAGAGCCCTTAAATATACGGCTTCGAGACTATATAATAAGCTCCCACGAAACATTTGAATGATTGAAGACATTAAGGCTTTCAAGAGGAAACTGAAGACTTTCTTATTTCAACAGTCATACAACAGTGACGATTTAAGAATAAATGAGCAATACGCGATATGAAACTTTAAATATTCTGAACGAACAAGGTAAAATGACAGTGGAGGTCCTGTAGAGAGTAGGGTTCCCCTGCTGTATGGGACGGAAAACCTGCCATCAAAGACGATCAAAGAAAGACTTATGCAATTGTTTTTTTATATCAAAGGTAATGTTAACTGAGAGTTTGCTAATCTCTCTCTCTCTCTCTCTCTCTCTCTCTCTCTCTCTCTCTCTCTCTCTCTCTCTCTCTCTCATCATCGTTATAATTAAGTATGAAAGCCATAGAAAATGGATGGATGTTGTATATGGAAATATTTATTTGCATGTAAAGTATGCATGTTTTATATATATATATATATATATATATATATATATATATATATATATATATATATATATATATATATATATATATATATATATATATATATATATATGTATATATATATATATATATGTTTATATATGTTTATATATGTTTATATATTATATATATATATATATATATATATATATATATATATATATATATATATATATATATGTGTGTGTGTGTATGTGTGTGTGTATGTGTGTGTGTTTGTGTGTCAATAATCATAACTTAGGAATACTTAATAGTGACGTCATTTTTCAGGCGTTGAACTTTGAATCAAAGGAAATTATCGAAATAAACAAACCTTGAAGAAAAGTTATTGTCATTTCCTAAGTGAAATTTATTGTGAAATGTAATGAGACTATTTCATTTCTTACATTAATATAGTAAATAAAAGTCCTTCATTTAATTTTAAATTACCTTTTTATTTCAACTTGTGTTGTTCATTGAAATAATTATCCCACTGTCAGTCAACTATAACATAGTAAATTGTTTGCTCACTTATATACACTATGCATACACACTTTCATGCTGCTGTTGTCATTCATTTTTAATAATTGATCTATGTTCTTTTAATTCATTTTTATTGTTTGGATCATGAAAATTATTTCCTTACAGAAAGGCTTTGAAGATTTTAGCATTATCTCGTTAGTTACCAATTCTAAAGAAAATAAAGAAAAAAATATTCAGGAAAAGTTCCTCAAAGAAATGTTCGCTCAAGATAAAAGTCTATGAATATGAAATTGAAAACTGCTCAAGGCGGAAATTTAACTCGAATGGAAGAGAAGCAGTTTATTTATTAACACACACCCCCCCCCCTTCCAGGTCAAAGGCAACTGTGCTCCCCAGGTAGCACATACGATTTTTAAATTCATAACTTGAAGGATATTGCAAAAGGAGCTAAATCGTTTACTTAGAAAGTTGATTAAAAAGCAGATTTCGCTCTCATGTGATGACGAAATTTTGAATTCTCGGGTGAATTTAGGGACTTGTTTTTCATACGTGAAGATAAAGTAAGAATCCTAATTGGTATGCATGACGTGTTATTATTAAAGAAAAGCCTTATTTACTTGACAATTACTATAGTAAAACACTTAACTTTTAATTCGTTTTGTACAGTGGAATTTTTCGGTCTGCTGTCCTCTTCAGCATCAACACACCATACATTTATATTCTCAGAATAATTATACTTTGGAAAGAGACAAAAGTATTACTCATATGAGAACTATTCGGTTATCAGTAAGTGTTTAAAAGAGAACCATTGCTAGAATGCGGTCTTGCAACTTCATACATTTTGTAAACAGATACGATCGTGAATAGATTTGAGCACCACTTCGGGTGTCACTTTTTTCTCTGAGGAATAGTTATTACCTATTCCCATTTGTTTGTGTATTTCCTGGATCATTTATTCCAAATCCACGCTCGACTAAAATGTCTTCACGAACATCAATCTTAAGATTTATTCTCCGGATAAAATGGGAAAAAAATGTCAGTGTTCGGAAATCACTTCAGGAGTCGAGAACCGTTTAAAGGAACACATTTAACGAGATTTATTTCTGATAAGAAACGGATATGTTTAGCCTCTAACCTACTTATGTATAGAACTTTCCTGTAATGAACTCTTCACAAAACGGAAATAGCACCTGGGAGTGTTAATAGAATTTTGTTAAGGGCGAGTCCTTAACTTTAAGGCTCGCTTCACACCATTGGAATGATGTCGCATGGTCTTGTCCTCGCGGATTTTAAATCTGAGCCCGTTCACACACTGGCTGCTCGGATGAAATTCCGAGCGGCAGTGTACTAGCCGCGTGCAGTGCTATCCCGCGCGGTTCCAATGTAGCGACTTCTAGAAATTACGAGACCGCTCGGAAAAAAATCCTCTCATGTGAAGACAGGTAAAAGGGATTACGTGAGATAAGATGTACGGATTCCAAGAGGATACTGGAAACGGATAAGGGTCTCAATGATGCCTTGGAGACGCCCAAGTAACGCGATTTTTTCTTTAATATTTACTTCTTGTCATACAACTATTAAATTTTCGTGAGTTTCAAAGAAGCTTCAAGTTCAGAATCTATTCAGAAATTGGTCATTTTCATTGTAAATGATAATCTACTCTCTTTAGATTGATGAAATATTTTTTGATAAAGACCCATACCATTCTACTCTTTATACTTTGACCTTTACATTCATAAACATCGTATACTTTCGGACAGATACTTGATCAAATTTTATTAGGAAGTAGGCATTTATAATCTTACAACTTCATATATATATATATATATATATATATATATATATATATATATATATATATATATATATATATATATATGTATATATATATACGTATATATATTTTTGGGCTCAAGCCATGTCGTCCTGATGGAAGTTCCTATAGGGTAGCTTCCTAGGGTATATTACAACTACGGCGATATTCCCAGAGAATTTACCTTAAGGTACCAGAATTCTAACTCCTGGAGCGAGTATCCCTCGTGAAAGGGATATCGCGACATATCAGAGGACGTATTCTAGACACGTCACATGCCAATCTACATCCTGGACAGAGATTTCGTCTCGTAGGAGGTGATTGGCGAGATACGAATTCGGGAAAGAAAAAGGGGAGCCGCTCCCAAGGCTTCCCTATCCCCCGATTCGTATGCGTGCCTGGCGCCAATCCTGGCGCCATCTGTATTCCTTTTTGCGTAGCTTAACAACTCGGTGTTTTTTCCTGTTTTTCTCGCAAATCTTGGATTTATTCGGCTTTTCATGGCTTCTCCGTCTTCGTTGGCCTCTGATAAGTTGAGTATAGTGTCTGTTATGTATAAATGTAGGCTCTTGGTTAAAATTTGAGTGATTAATAGGATTAATCTTTGATACAAGAGCCGTAGCCTACCAGAGGTGTCCTGGACACTGTCGCTCGCTAGGTATAAATTAGTTAGTCAGAGCGACATTCCTGGTTGTTTTGCTTTAATAAATTTTAGCTATTTAGCATTACATAGGATTTCCTTTCGTGCTTAGTATTATTTGGCGAAGTAGTCGCCATTCTGGCCTACGCTAGGCCATGTAGCCTAGTCGTTTGGTCCTAGTACTTCATGCATGATTTTGGTTTTTCCGAGTGTAATTAAAATTTTATTGAAGCTTTAGGCTATATTTTATACATTTTAGACTGTGTGGAATATTTCCAAGATTGTATACGTGTGAGTTTCGGTGAATTAGGTAATCGATTCTCTTGGTGCCTAGGCTAGTTGCTTATGGAGCCTTAGTATACTTTATCATATTCCCCGGTTGCTTTCTTTTCTTCGGAGAAGGTATGCAATCCCTTTCCCTCTGTTTAAGCCTTGGGCTTATCCCTAAGTGGTTTTTTCCGAATTTATTTTCGATAAAACTATACTAGGGTGTTACTGTACCTTCCTGTTCCTGTAGTTATGGTTCAAGAGGGACAGAACAACAGAGTTTTTAGTCTGAGTCTGTGTTGTCTGGCTTGGGGCTGAGTCCCCCTCGCTGAACTAACACATACAAAGGGAGCTTAGCTCCCTTAGGTCACTACCGAAGGTTTCTGTAGTTATGATTCCTTCTTTTGTGATCTACCAGACTAGTCCTGTTGCTGTTCTCGGGGGAGGATAAGTTCTTCCCTTGGGAGTAGCAACGCCTTCCTTGCTTTGGTGCTCTGGAAGCTGGCAAGTATTGCTGGCCTTTCCCCTTAGATCTCCCTTAGGCTAAGATAAGTTCTTGGCTGCAGGTGATCTGTCACTAAAGCAAGGTTGGCAGGACCCTCTTGTCCCTTCCCCCTCTATCTCCGTAATGGCCTAGCCATTACTGTACTGTACGTCGTTCTACATCTAGACCTAGTATAGGTTAGGATGTGGAATTGACTCAGCCCCTTGCCGGCCGGCAGAGCTGGCCGGCAGGGGTCTTACTGTACTGTACGTCGTTCTACTTCTGGACCTAGTATAGGTTGGGATGTGGAATTGACTCAGCCCATTGCCGGCCGGCAGAGCTGCTGGCCGGCAAGGGTCTTATGTTTTCGAGTGCTGCCCGGACCTCTCTTGGTCCCTCATCCATGCCTGCCGGCAGAGCCGGACGGCATTGGTCAAGGAAGCCTGAATTAGTTTCTCCCCTTCCTTATATGCACTCTTTCGGTTGCCGGGCTTGGAGGTTGTGTACACTCTTATCCCGGCATCCATTCTATTTTTCTTCTAGTGCTGTACCTGTCCCGGCTGCCGGCCTATGAGGCCGGCAGCCGGGCAGGTGTAGTCCTCTGGTTCTTTTGCTGCCGGCTGGCATCGGTCTTGTACCTTTGCCGGCCGGCTTATGTCAGTCCTTGTCTGCTGGTCACCAAGAGTGTGGCCGGCAGCTGGGTACTACCTTGTGTAGTTGCTGGCCGGCAGCCATTGCCGGCCAACACTGGCTGTTACCGGCCGGCAGTTGCTGCCGACCGGCACAGGCATTTGAACCAGAGTGCTGCCGCCCTATAGCTGTTAAGTAGTATACTTTAAAGCTAGTTGTGGTGTGTGCCGGCCGGCAAAGGCAGGCCGGCACACATCCCCCTATACTGTACTAGTATTCTTCTGTATAGCATATACAGTAAGAAGAAAACTATAGTAAAGGTTTTGGTACAGCACTGTATCTTCTAACACTATTGTGTTTTCTTGCACATCCCTTTGCTGTTGCCCTCAGATAGGAAGCTGAGTTCTTCCCTGTCTATTATCCAGGATTTTAAAATCATTGCTTAGGTGTGAGCTCCACCTGTTTCCTCTGGAAAACTTGCATTGGTTACTATAGAAGAGATAAACCATTTTGATTTTATTATCTGAAAGGCTGCAACAATGGGTTGTGAGGGAAACACAAGTGTGTGTCTTTCCTTTATGAATTGTTATGCTATACTATGCATATCCAGTGATACATAGTTCACTTGATACTCATGGAAATTTCTTCTCTTTACAGAAGGACACTCCGAAGTGGGGAAGTGCTTTCTGCAATGTCAGCAGCAAGAACCTCTGCGGACATGAGTTTTGTAGGAAACACGCAGCATACGCTGTCTCCAAGGATGATCTCCGGTATTGGGACCCTCAGGTATGTACTGTGTGCACTAACCTGATTAATGAGACATTTAAATAGCTAGGAAGAAGCTTCGTACCTGGGTAAGGGGCTTCCAAAAGAACACTTCTGGCCCTTATCTCCCAAGTGAGAAGATGAGGGCGTATCCTTTCCCTAAGGCATCAGCTGATGCAGTGATTCCCCAGCCTCAAGAGGAGATCCCCTAAGTTCAGATCCAGGTGGATGCTGAAGTCGTGGTCGCGATGCAAGACATCCAGCTAGATGACAGGATGTCTGATGTGGACGGGTGTCAGGAGGAAGACCTCCCGGCAGAAGCCCAGGATGAAGTTCAAGCCCCTCTACATCGGCCGGTCTCCCAGTAGAGCTGGGACAGGCCCTCTCTTCTATTGTTGGAATGATCCAACAAATGCAGAAGGAGAATCAGGAGAAGGCGGCTGCAATGGAACTGCGAATGCAGTGCCTTGCAGAATCACATGGGCCCCAGAAAAAGCTCAATGTGAAAGACCTTCCCTTGTGCTCAGATGCTAACCCATGGAGGTATGCTGAGCACATGCCGATGACGACTGGAAAGATAGTCATCTCGGATAAGCTGGGCTCAGTTCCCCTGGAGGGTGGAATTCTGGCCCAGCAAGGCATCATATCCGGACTGTTATGTCCGGCTGAGGAAGGAACCAGCTTCAAAGGAGGAGACAGAGCCGAAGGAGGTCATAGTGATGGACCATGCTAAGGCTCAAGCTCTACTTTCATCCTCGATGAAAGAGAGGGGCTTCTCTAACTCAAAGGTAGCTGCATTGAATAGGAAGCTCCCTTCCTTTGTGTCCTCGCCTACTAGAGCCTTCCCCTTTTTACAGAAAGGGTTTCTGGCTGTACTAAAAGCAATCGAGGCCGGCAAGTCTTGCCCCTCCCTAGAGGAGTGTAAACCCTTGTCGCTGGCCCTGCCTATGGACCACAAAGACTGGAAGGACGTCCATCTTACGTTCTCAGTGGGAAAGTTGGAGGCTGATATTGCCGGACGTCAGTTCGGCAAGGACCTCCCTAAGCTGTCTGACTTTCTTTTGCGAAGTGAGTTCGATACAAAAGAAAGACTGACTGCCTCAATGTCTCTTCAGACTACTCTCGAGACGATGGCAAGTGACCCCAAGGTCCATGAAATGTTCATGGTAGTGGCCAAGCCTCATCTGGCCACAGTGACGAAGGACCTTTATGGCTTCGTCAAGGCAAGGAGAGCTTGTAGGGAGTTCGTGTTTACCTCGGCTACGGTGAGGCACGAGCTAAAGAAACTAATCTCCTCCAACATTTGGGGAAAAGACCTTTTTCCCTACCGACTTGGTCAAAGAAGTTGTTGATAAAGCCGCCTTGGAGAATAGAAACCTTCTCCAGAAGTGGGGCCTGGCTATCAAAAGAAAGTCTTCCCCGGATGAGGGTCCTCAACCAAAGAGGAAGACTATGAGGACTAGGATACCGTCTCGGCCAGCCAAGCCTCTTAGACAGCAACAGCAACTGCAATTGCCATTGCCTCCAGTGCCCCAGATCGTGGCACAAACCCCGACCACCTTTCAGTGGGTACCCCAGGCCGTGTCGACACAGTCCACGGCATTCACCCCAGCGTTCGAAGGGCAGTCTACTTCCTTTCGAGCAAAGCCTAGAGGAGCAGCCAGAGGCTCGTCTAGACGCCCCTCAAGGGGAAGGGGATTCAGGGGTGGTCGTGGTCAGGAAGGCAAGACCTCAGGACGTCAGTCCAAGTGAGGTGATACCGGTAGGAGGGAGACTTCTGAAATTTCGGGATCGGTGGACCTTCGATCCCTGGGCCCACAGCCTACTCAAGAATGGACTGGGCGGGAGCTGGTACAGCACTCCACCACCGTGCCTTCGGTTTTTCCAACACTCCACCCCCGTTATGGAGGAGTACGTTCAAGAACTGTTGGAGAAAAAGGGTGAAGCCCATCAATTTCTAAGGGAGGCTGTTTTGTGTTCCCAAGAAAGACTCGGAAAAGCTCAGAGTCATTCTGGACTTGTCGCCACTTAACAAGTTCATAGTGAATTGCAAATTCAAAATGCTAACACTGCAACACATAAGGACCTTACTGCCCAAGAGGGCATATTCCGTCTCTATAGACTTGTCAGACGCCTACTGGCACATTCCAATTAGCCATCGACTCTCCCCCTACCTAGGGTTCAGGCTACAACGAAGACTATACGCCTTCGGAGCCATGCCATTCGGGCTAAACATAGCCCCAAGGATTTTTACGAAGCTTGCGAGCGTAGCTCTCAAACAATTTCGCCTAAAGGGAATTCAGGTAGTAGCCTACCTGGACGACTGGTTGGTGTGGGCAGCATCCGAGACAGAATGCTTGCAAGCTTCCAGTCAAGTGATCCAGTTCCTAGAGTACCTAGGCTTCAAGATCAACAGAAAAAGTCTCGACTTTCTCCATCTCAAAAGTTCCAGTGGCTGGGAATCCACTGGGACCTTTTGTCACACCGTTTCTCCACCCCGGCGAAGAAAAGGAAGGAGATAGCGGGTTCTGTCAAGAGACTTCAAGATTCCGAAAGGATATCAAGACACGAGCAGGAGAGAGTACTGCGCTCTCTCCAGTTTGCTTCGGTGACAGACCCAGTGCTAAGAGCACAGCTAAAAGATGCAATCGGAGTTTGGAGAAGTTATGCATCAAACGCGTGAAGAGATCTGAGAAGACCAGCCGCTTCGGCTAAGTACTCTTCTCAGGCCTTGGTCCCAAGCCAGACATCTAAAGAAGTCAGGTTCTTCTTCAGCCACCTCCCCCGTCGGTGACGATTCACTCAGACGCCTAGAAGGAGGGATGGGGAGGTCACTCTCATCGGAAAAAAGTCCAGGGGACTTGGTCCAGGCTATTCAAGACCTTTCACATAAAACTTTCTAGAAGCTAGGGCAGTGCTCCTTACCTTAAAGAAAGTCTCCCCGCGTCATTCGATCCACATAAGGTGGTGATAGACAGCGAGGTAGTGGTGAGATACTTGAATCAACAAGGATCGAGGTCACCACCTCTCAACCAGGTGATGTTGGCCGTCTTCCGATTGGCGGAAAAGAAGAAGTGGTACCTGTCGGCAGTTCACCTTCAAGGAGTCCGCAATGTGACAGCGGACGCTCTATCCAGGTTCACACCGATAGAGTCGGAATGGTCCTTAGACTCAGGATCATTCTCCTTCATTCTGAATCAGTCCCAGAACTGCAGATAGACCTCTTTGCGACGAAAGACAACAAGAAGTTGCCCCTGTACGTGCCCCGTACGAGGACCCCTTAGCGGAAGCAGTGGACGTGATGTCCCTCGACTAGAACAGATGGTCCAAGATTTATCTGTTCCCTCCTCACAACCTTCTGTTGAGGGTCCTCAACAAACTGGGATCCTTCAAAGGGTAGCGGCAATAGTGGCCCACAAGTGGCCGAACAGCGTGTGGTTCCTCCTGGCATTGGAACTGTAGCTGAAGTTTGTACCACTACCAGATCCAGTTCTGACCCAGCGAGTCCAGAAGTCAACTGTCTGCGCTTCATTACAGAAAACCCGGACCCTGCAGCTCATGATTTTCTCTCCTTAGCGGTGAGAAAGCGTTTCGGGATTTCGAAAGCCAGTATAGACTTCCTTGAGGAATATAAGTGCAAATCTAATAGAAGGCAATATGAGTCATCTTGGAGAAAATGGGTGGCCTTTTGTCAAGGCGAAGATTCCGCAGGAGATCTTGACAGACTTCTGCTTATCTTTTTTCCCCACCTCCATGGTCAAGGGTTGGCAGCGAACACGATTTCAGCGTGTAAGTCTGCTTTGACAAGACCCATTCTATATGCCTTCCAGGTCGACCTAGGTAACGAGATCTTTAATAAAGTCCCGAAAGCCTGTGCTAGGCTCAGACCTTCAGCACCTCCAAAGCCCATTTCATGGTCTTTAGACAAGTTCTTCATTTTGCTTCTCTGTTGAGCAATGAAGAGTGTGCGTTAAAGGATTTGACACAAAAAGTTATTTTCCTATTTTGCACTCGCGTCCGGGGCCAGGGTTAGTGAGATTGTAGCCTCTCGAGAGAGGCAGGTCGTGTTCAGTTCCTGGATGGGGAAGAACTGAACCTGTTTCCGGATCCTACGTTTCTCACCAAGAATGAGTTACCCACCAACAGGTGGGGTCCCTGGAGAATCTGCCGTCTGAAAAAAGATGCATCTCTATGTCCAGTAGAATGCCTAAAGGTCTATCTTCATAGAACTTCAGACTTCAAGGGTGGTCAACTATTCAGGGGAGAAACATCAGGCTCAAATTTATCTCTGAATCA
>NC_090742.1:44243202-44280702 GCF_036898095.1 Palaemon carinicauda
CAAGGCCGATTTGCAAGTAGAAATCGTGTTGGCTGCAAAGCCTTGTCCATGAAGGTGAATGAAGAAGGACATGCAAAAATCTATAGTGATTTTCGAGGGGTTCTTTGCCTTGACGAAGGAGACCCATTTCCTCCAAGACGATTCGTATTGCCTTCTCGTGGATTCGGTCTTGTATTCCTCGAGGAAGTCTAGACTCTTCTTCGAAATCCCAAACCTTTTCTTAGTGGCTAGGGTGAGAAAATCATGAGATGAAGGTCCTTGATTTTCGATGATGAAGCGAAGACAGTCGACTTCTGTATTTGCTGGGAGAGAACTGGGTCCGGGAGGGGGATCAGCGTTGGCTGCATCTCCAGGATCAAGGGGTACCAGTTGCTGCGGGGCCACTTGGGAGCCACTAGAGCTGCTGTCCCTTTGAAGGTTCTCAATTTGGAGAGGACTTTCAGCAGAAGATTGGTGGGAGGGAACAGGTAAATCTTGGCCCATCTGTTCCAATCCAAGGTCATGGCGTCCACCGCTTCCGCTTTGGGGTCCTCGTACGGGGCTACATATCGAGGAAGTTGATGGTTGTCGCTCGTTGCGAAGAGGTCGATCTGGAGTTCTGGGACTCGGTGAGAGATGAAGGCGAATGATCTTGCGTCTAGAGACCATTCCGACTCTATCGGGTTTATCCGAGATAGAGCGTCCGCTGTCACATTGCGGAATCCTTGTAGGTGAACTGCAGACAGGTGCCATTTCTTCCTTTCTGCCAGACGGAAGATTGTCAGGAGCACCTGATTTATCTTGGGCGATCTTGAGCCCTGGCGATTGAGACAACGCACTACCACAGAGCTGTCCAGGGTCAGGCGAATGTGTATCGACGGGGGCGGGGAGAGTTTCTTCAGCGTCAGAAGAACCGCCATGGCCTCCAAGATGTTGATGTGAAACGTCTTGAATAGGGGAGACCAAGTGCCTTGAGCCTGTTTTTGGTGGGAGTGACCTCCCCAACCCTCCAACGAAGCGTCCGTATGGATGTTAAGAGATGGAGGTGGGTGTTGGAGAGGAAGGGACCTTTTTAGGGCCCTCGCTTCTGACCACGGCTTTAGAAGAAGTCGAAGTCTGCTTGGGAGCCGTCTCTTGAGGTCTCTTCGAGCGATGGATGCGGAACGTCTCCAGACTCCCGCTGCATCCTTTAGCTGTGCACGAAGCACTGGGTTTGTGATCGAGGCGAACTGTAGAGAGCCTAGAACTTGTTCCTGCTGGCGTCTTGAGATCCGTTTGGATTTTAACAGTCGCTTGACAGACCCTGCTATTTCCTTCCTTTTCTTTGCTGGAATGGAAAGGCGGTGTGACTGAAGATTCCAGTGGATGCCTAACCATTGGAACTTCTGAGCTGGAGATAGGCGAGACTTTTTCGCGTGTATCTGGAATCCCAGGTGTTCGAGAAACTGGGTAACTTTTCTGCAGGATTCTATACAATCCTCGGGCGAGGGCGCCCACACTAGCCAGTCGTCGAGGTAGGCCATCACCTGGACGTTTCGGATGCGGAGCTGTTGTACTACTGCGTCCGCTAGCTTTGTGAATATCCGAGGGGCCACGTTGAGTCCGAAGGGCATGGCCCGGAAGGCATAGCTTTTCCGTTGGAGTCGGAATCCAAGGTAGGAGGAAGCGTGATGGTTCATTGGTATGTGCCAGAATGCGTCCGCCAGGTCTATCGAGACCGTGAAAGACCCTCGAGGCAGGAGGGTTCTGATCTGTTGAAGAGTCAGCATCTTGAACTTGTTGTTCGATATGAATACGTTGAGGGGGGATAAGTCCAGAATGACTCTGAGTCTGTCTGAGTCTTTCTTGGGGACACAAACAGTCTCCCTTGGAACCTTGTGGACTTCACCCTTCTTATCACCTTCTTGTTCAAGAGGTCTAGCACATATTCTTCCAGGAGGGGGGTTGAACGTTGGAAGAATTGCTGGAAGGTTGGGGGTGGTTGCGCCAAGCTCCAGCCTAGACCTTTCTTGATGATGCTGTGTGCCCAGGATTCGAAGGTCCAACGATCCTGGAAGTGGCGGAGTCTTCCTCCCACCGGAAGCACTTCATTGCTTCTGGGGTCCCGAGGACTTGCTGCCTCGGCCGCTAGCTCCCTGTCCTCCTCTGCCTCTGGAGGGCCGGCGAGAGGAATCTCTGCCGGAACCCCTGCCTGAGCTTCTACCTTTGGGACGAAAGGTAGTGGAGTGCTGCTCGAAGGCGGGGTTGAAGGCCGGTGATGAGGACAAAACCGGCTGTGGGACCAACTGAAAGGTCTGTGGCGGCTGAGCGGCCACTTGGGGAGTAGCGGGTGCCGGAAACTGACGTCTGTGCTGACATTGCTGGGGTCTATGCTTCGACTGCTTCCTCTTAGGCTGAGGACCGTCATCCTGAGAGGGCTTTCTCTTCCTAGACATGCCCCATTTGTTGAGAAGGTTCCTGTTCTCAGATGCGGCCTTGTCTGTGATCTCTTTCACTAGATCAGACGGGAAGAGGTACTTGCCCCAGATGTTGGAGGAAATCAGTTTCCGGGGTTCGTGTCTGACAGTGGCACTGGAGAACACGAATTCTCTGCAGGCTCTACGAGCTCGCATGAAGTGGTACAGATCCTTGACTAAGGTTGCCATATGAGATTTGGCAAGGACCATGTAATGGTCAGGGACTCTGGTGTCGCCAGCCATTACGTCCATCTGGACCTGGAGAGTGAGAGATGTTGCCAGCCTCTCCTTCGTTTCCTGTTCCCTACGAAGGAGGTGATCGTTTAGCTTGGGGAGGTCCTCATTAAACTGACGTCCAGCAACGTCAGGATCTAGTTTGCCCACCACGAAGGTGTGTTGCACATCCTTCCAGTGTTTGGTGTCGGGCGGGGTGACTGCGGAGAAAGGTCTGCATTCCTCCAATGCAGGGCAGGATTTCCCTTCTTCTACAGCCTTAAAGCAGGCAGCGAAGGCCTTTTCCGTGAAGGGTATCACCACTTCATCGGCGCAACGTAGGTGAGGTACTTCTTGCTCAGAGCCGGAAGTCCAGAGCAGGTATGCCGTAGGTAGAGGAGTCGTGGTGGAGGACGTAGATGGGAGAGACACTTCCGTCGGTGTAGGAGTAGGAGGGGGGATGGAGGGAGGGGCATCCTCCTTATCGGACTCGGTATACACCACCCGGTCCTCTTCTTCATCATCCTCCCCTTCACCCTGGGCCATAAGGGTTTTCTCGGTGTCCTCCGAGATCTCTGACATGCGTTCATCATGTTCTGAATCCAGGTGATAATCATTCATGGACTGAGCCATGACAACATCAGGTTCCACTGTAATCTGGACTACGGGGATCTGTTCGACTGGGACCAATGAGTCTGGAGAGGCCTTTGGGAACAGCAAAGACCTCATTTCTTCTGTGGCTAGGTATGGTCCAGTGGCGTTCTTCTGAAAGCCACGTACCCACTTGCGTAGGTTGTCCCGAGCAGTGTCCCGAATCTCCGCTGAGGGAGAATCATAGAATGCTTTCTGTAAGCATTCTTGGCAGACCGAACAGGTGGTGGGGCCCCAGTATTTGAGATCCCCTCTCTTGTGAGCACAAGGGGCGTGTGTCCTACACGCCGTGTGTCCATAGAAGTGTGGCCGACGGACCGCGCAGAAGTCGTGGTCACACCTGACGTACTCCTCCTGTAAAGGAAAGAGACGATGAGTATTGTAGAGTCATAATATGGCTCGTATATAAAGTTAATTATTAACAGGTTAATATTAACTTAAATTAATTGTGATGCACAGAAGGGTGGGTGAAAGGAGACAGACGCATGCCTCGTGTAACCCGCCCGGCTGGTTGCCGTAGCATCGGACAGTCCCAGGTGGCCGTAGGCCTCCATGGAAGGTGTCTTGATAATGGGAATTCCATCTAGAATAACCATATTATAGACTGGGCTTGAAATCTTATCAAGAAAGTCTGGGGATCATGAGATCCTAGTAAGGTTCCGGCAACCAGACGTGCCAATTACACGTAGCGTGCTGGAAAGATGAAACACGCAAGAAGACAGAGTGAAAACTGAACAAAATGTACGATTCCGTACCAGTTTGTCTGCGTTAACAAGCCGTCTAGGTGCGGTTTTTAGGAGCTATCGCTAGTAAAGATAGCTGAGAGAAGGGGTGCAAGGCATCTTGCCGCCTCCGGACGGGTCCGGCATACCCCCGGCACGCCGGAAGCCGCTCGAGCAGAGTTTCTGGCATTCAAGAATGATCATTCTATGGTCAAAAGAAGCCAGGGTGGCGGCAGCCGGTAGCGGCGGCCGCCGGCAAGGAGCGGCGGTTCCGGCAGCCGGAGGCAGTCGGAGGGTGACAGGGGTAAGGATAAAGGAGCATAGCCGGGGCCGGGGGCCGGCTGCTAGTGCCGGCACTCCGGGAGGGGTCGGCAGTGTGCCGAGGCTATGAGGGAATGGAGAGGCCACGGCGGTAAGCCGGCGGCCGGCGGCGATCCCCCGGCACTCGGGGGAAGGCGGCAAGGATAAGGAAGTCACCCGTAGCGGCGGTGATGCCGGGGTAGAGGCGGCAAGGGACAAGCACCAAAGATGGAGGTGGGATGGCAAGGCTGTACTAGCCTAGTCAAGACACCTCTGGAAAAGGTACCACCATGATAGAGGTGAATCTATCATCCTAAGCAGGGGCCGCAATGGCCGGGGGCTAAGGCAGTCCAAGAGAGGACAGGGTGTACCCAAAGAAGGGGTGGAGACTCTTCATGTCGACCAAATGATAACTGACTCCATAGCACTATGGAGGGTCTATGTATCAGAGCGGACAACACTGGGAGCACCACGGGGTCCAGCACTCCAGCCTAGGGTGGAGTGTAGGACAGGGGACATATGAAGCCTAACCTACTGGTAGGTTAGGCTAGGCAAGAGATAGGTTGGGGGGGGGGAAAGGGTCTTCTTATAAGAAAGGATGGGTTATGCACCAGAGCGGCCACCTAGGAAGGGAGATGCTCACCCTAACCTATAGTAGGTGGACCAACTGAAAAACGGTGCACGCGTATATTTCAGCAAGGTACATAAACCAGCCCTCCCAACCTAACCTGGATTAGGGTTGTTAGACCCTAATCAAGGAAGGGAGAAGACGTATCGCAAGGAAAAGGTCAAGGACCGATTCAGCTTAAAGGAGGTGATCCTACCTTTAAGGTCCGCAACACTAAGGGAGGGGTCATTCCCTTAGGTGGGGAGGCGATACAGTACTCTGAGGAGTCTTGTCCTATCACATGTAATAGGGTACAAGATTACCAGAGGGAAGCCCTAGGGCTAGGGATGAAGAGAGCATATAGGGGTCCTATCATAAGGTTAGGTTAGCAAGGCACTCAAGATAACCTACCCCCTATATGGTCCCTGAAGGCGAAAAACACTTGCATCACTGTCAATGGTATTGTAAAATAATGCCAGAATCTTCATAACTAACACTAGGATCACTGAAATATCATGCATTAACACTGGTATAGGCTCACTGGCCTAGGGGCTAATCAAAGCCTACTGGTATGGGGTCAGCGAAGACCCAAACTAATGCGTCAAAAACACGATATAAAGTTCCTAGCTATGAAGACTAAATAACTAATAGCACTGATTAGTGATTTATATACCGGTAAGGCTGTTGCGGCTAACTAAATAAGGTATGCAAGCAACAGCAGCGTCATAAAATGGCGCTGCCCGGTTTGGCAAAGCTCTGCCACAAATATGCAAATATCTCGAAAAGTAAGATTTACTTTAAGGTCAGAGCTTATTTAAACAATACTTAAACCTTTGTACTCAACTTTCCAGAAGAAGATGAAGCTGAAGGTTGAGACATGGCAAGGATGCAAGCAGATAAAGTCGCACAAAGGGAAAAACACGTCCATTGAAGCGAGCTACTAGTAAAGGAATGAGGATGGACGTGACGTCATCAAAAGCAATGGCGTCCGTCTGTTTACATCGCGAGTACCGATATCGCCACATCTAGATTGGCTGCGGCTCAGCTCCCAGCCACTCCCTGTCCGCCATATTGAAGAGTTAACTCTGAATGGGTGCAGATAGCTATGTGGCATGTCTATGCATGCGTGTCCCCTGTTGATACACGATGTCTTAAGGGGAAACCCTTAAGATACTCGCTCCAGAAGTTAGAATTCTGTGATAACCTGTGGTTTAATTCTCTGGGAAAATCCTAGTAGTGATTACCCAAGGAAGCTACCAAAAAGGAACCTTCCATCAGGACGCCATGGCTTGAGCCCAAAAATATATATATGTATATATACATATGTATATATATATATATATATATATATATATATATATATATATATATATATATATATATATATATATATATGTATATATATATATATATATATATATATATATATATATATGTATATATATATATATGTATATACGTATATATATATATATATATATATATATATATATATATATATATATATATATATATATATATATATATATATATGTATATATATATATGTATATATATATATATGTATATATATATATATATATATATATATATATATATATATATATATATATATATATATATATATGTATATATGTATATATATATATATATATATATATATATATATATATATATATATATATATATATATATATATATATATAAAGTATATTTGAATCATAGTAGTTCCATGAATATTTTTTACTTAACATACTATACTGTACTTACAATTTGAATTTTTACTATATATCAACTGCAAATGTTTTATATAAAAAACATATTGACTCGTGAATACTTTTTGAACAGAAATTTAAATCCTATTTTATTTACATTAAACTTTTTTATCATTCTGCTTTTCATATATTCAAGTAATTGATGGTCAGTACTTGAAAATCTCAAGTATCTTCCCATCCATATAAATCCTCGTAATAAGATATGCTACTGTGACCATTGCTGTATTTTCATCATTTTTTCAATCTTCTTCAAAATCTAATTTTAAAATCCTTAACCTGTTACTAGTTTTCAATTTACATTTACAATGCAAGTTAAAAAGCCAAAACCTCAAATTTGTAACTAAGAAACAAATATACTTTTTGAAACTTTATTTACTGACAAAACTTAATTACAAAAAATAAGAATTGTCAAGACAGAGACGGGTGTAGGTTACTGTAAGTCGATGTGAACAAGACGGGAGATTTTTCACTTTGCATTTGTTGAAATAAGTGTGTTCTCTCATTTATGATTTTCACTTGTATTTTACAACCTTAAAAATCAAGGATTATATGTTTTAGGGTTGATATGATCCGAAAACTGAGGACTTGAAAAAAAAAAAGTTCCATATAGCATTACTGCGTGCAGACTACCGGTACATGAGCTACTTGCACGCTGTACTGCACGTTTTTCACACGTGCTAGTAAACTGAAACGGTTTTGAATTTTTATCTTATCACTCGCTCTTCCATGCACTGTTAATAGACCAACCTGTGTTATCATGCTAGCACAAGCTTTATCACGTTTGAATGTTTGTGACGTTCTTCCTCGGAAGTCGCTGTATACAAACTCGATGGTTGTTTAAATAAAGTTTAGTTGCATTCACCTCTCCTCTGTTATCACATAGTGGCGCCTCGCACCACACCATAAACCGTAATGTTTCTCATGTAAACAGTAGTATTGTCTCATTCTTTGATCTATCCAGGCACAAAAGCACTTAATATTTCATATTGTTGACATAATAAAACGAATGAGTAAAACAAATATTTCGTGTTAATAACATGAAACAAATATAAAAACAATTGATAATTTTGATTAATACAATCGTCTCATCGAGGCTTTTCTATTCAATTGTTGTAAAGTGTGAATTTTTTTCTTTTTTCCATCTCTTGATCACTATCATTGCCACATCCACAAACAGTAATTTCACCTTCGGCACCATCATTAATCACTTGGAAAGAGAATGACTGCATGAACCCCAAATAAAAGTTGGCCCACCTTTTATTGCTCTTTAAATGCGGTAACCTAGAATTTTCTCTCTCTCTCTCTCTCTCTCTCTCTCTCTCTCTCTCTCTCTCTCTCTCTCTCTCTCTCTCTCTCTCTCTCTCTCTCTCTCTCTCTCCTTATTATTCTTTTTTGCTTAATTTTGAAATTTTTACCTTTTTATTTGATCATTTATACTTTTTTTTTTAATATAGATACTACAAAATGTGTTAATTTGAACTATTATTATTATTATTATTATTATTATTATTATTATTATTATTATTATTATTATTATTATTATTATTATTACTAATCTCTCTCTCTCTCTCTCTCTCTCTCTCTGACAAAGGGAAGATGATTATGTGCATATTCCAATATGATCATCATCATCATCTCCCCCTGCGCCTATTGACGAAAAGGACCTCGGTTAGATTTCGCCAGTCGTCTCTATCTTGAGCTTTTAATTCAATACCTCTACAAACATCATTTCTAACTTGGCGTTTCTTAGTCCTCAGCCATGTAGGCCTGGGTCTTCCAACTGTTCTAGTGTCTTGTGGATCCATGTTGAACGTTTGGTGAACTAATCCCTCTTGGGAGTATTGTTAGAGAAAAACTAATTAGCATTGCAATTTTTCATAACAAAATTATTCAAAGCATCAAAGATAATTAATGAAAATCGCTGATTAAGCCAATTTTTAAAATGAATTGTTCCCAAGATACTCCTCTTCAGGATACCAGAATTTTTTTTTTTTCAAATTCTATTTGGGAATTCCGTTTTAGAGATGGAAAAATTTTATTTAAAGTTTTAGATAAATTAAAGTTTTAAAACAAGTAATCTACTTTAGCGCATCAAGACATTCAGTTTTAGCTTGTAGGAGAATTTGATTCTATGCCCAGAAAAGATTCAGTTTTAGAATTTCAAAGCATTTGCGGAATATCAAAACAAAAACAATTACTTACGGGGATTAATGACTTTGTTTAAGGATATTATTATTATTATTATTATTATTATTTTTATTATTATTATTATTATTATTGTGTTTGTTGTTATTATTATTATTATTATTATTATTATTATTATTATTATTATTATTATTATTATTATTAGCTAAACTACAACCCTAGTTGCAAAAGCAGGATGCTATAAGCCCAAGGGTTCCAACAGTTTTATGATGTCAATTTAGGATGTCAAGAGATGCAATTTCCATGTTACTATTAGTAGTACTACTAGCTGCTGGCCGTCAACTTTTTTCGGAATGTAAAGACATTTTTGGGCTCAGGCCCTGTCGTCCTGATGGAAGTTCCTAAAGGGTAGCTTCCTAGGGTATATTTGACTACATTGATATTCCCAGAGAATTTTACCTTAAGGTATCCAGAATTCTAACTCCTGGAGCGAATATCCCTAAATAAATCTAACAGGGATATCGCATAATATCAAAGAACGTATTCTTGACACGCCACATAGCTATCTTCACCCCGAACAGTATTAACGCTTCGAGGGGTTACAGTGACAAGAATCTAAAAACGAGAAGGAAAAGAGGGCCGTTCATAAGGTATCTCTCCTATTCCGTTTCCAGTGTTTTCCCTTGTGATCTCTCGTAATTTTGGATATTATTCAACATTATGATGCTTTCTCCGGCCCCTTTCTGCCCCTGGAAAATTGAGTATTATCTTTACTATGTATAAATGTAAGCTCTTGTCGTTTTAAATTAAAACAATAGTGATATTAACGTAAACAAGAGCTGTTGCCTACCGAAGGCATCCTGGTTGCTGTCGCTTGCTATGCATGGGTCATTTAGTTAGCTAGAGCGACGTTCCCGGTTTTTATGCTTTAATAAATCTAGCTATTTAGCTCCTCTAGGAATTCTATATGATGCCATTAGTTTTCAGTTCGGCGATTTAGGTAACCGATCTTGCCCTTCGCCAGGCTTAGTAGCCTAGGCGTCTGGCCCTAGTACTTTCAAGCATGATATAAGTTTTCCGAGTGTTATTTTATTGAAGCTATAGGCAAATATTTTATACATGTAAGATATTGTTGAATTTTCTTCTCCAAGATTGTATACGAGAGTGTTTCGGTGATTTAGGTAATCGATTCTCACCGCACCTAGGCTAGTAGCCTATGGGGCTTTAGAATACTTTCGCACACATCCCCGGTTGTTCTTTTTTCCTCCGGAGACTAAGTTCAATCCCTTTCTCCCTCTGAGTAAGCCTTAGGTTTAATCCTAGTGGTTCTATCTGAATAATATTCAGATATAACTATACTAGGATATGTCTGTCCTGACCCGCTAACCAGAGTAACTGGTTTTTGGGTTTGAGGCAGAACATCAGAGTTCTAGTCTGTAGTCATCGTCTTCCTAGCATAGAGAATGAGTTTCCTTTGCTAGGTTAGGTGCAGACACAGGAGGCTTTGCTTCCCCAGCCCACATCTGAAGGATTCTGTACGAGATGATTCCTTCTTCTAATGGGCTAGTAGACTGTCCTGTGTTGTTTTTCTCGGGCTGGAGAATGAGTTTTCTCCGTTGCTTGGCGAAATAGCTACACCTAACTTTGTTCTGGTATGGAGGAGGATAGCAAGTTTTGCCAACCTTCCTCCCTAATAGACAAACTCTAGGTTAGGAGGAGCTTTCCTAACTGCTGGGTGTGTCTCATACTAGAACGAAGTTTACAGGACCCTTATCCCGTTCCCCCTCTCTTTTTTAGTGATGGCTTAGCCATCACATCTCTTGGTCGCAGTCCTACTTCTGTACCTAGAGTAGGTTAGGATGGGGGACCAGCTCAGCTCTCTGCTGGCCGGCAGAGTGAACCCCAGACCTCCCTTGGTCTCCCTTCCGTGTCTGCCGGTAGAGCCCGGCAGGCTATGGATATATAGGAAGCCTGAATGCTACATTCTCCGCTTCCATATGTTCATTCTTTCTGGATGAAGGTTGTATGGTAATGCCACCTTATAACCTTACATCCTTACTGTTTCTCCTGCTAGTGTATAGTACTCCTAGCCCAGCTGCCGGCTTAAACGGCCGGCAGCCGGGTAGGTGGAGGTTCTCTGGTTCGTAGTCACTGCCGGCCGGCATGGGTATCGCTACCTTTGCCTGCCGGCAGTAGAAACACATCCCGAGATCTGCCGGCCACTAGGATTAGGGGCCGGCAGTCGGGTGCTAGTGTTTTCAGTTGCCGGCCGGCACACATTTGCGAACCAGTGACCTGCCGCCTATTAGTTAAATTTAGCATACCTTTGAACTATACAGGGGTAAATGCTGGCCGGCACATACCGGCCGGCACGTGCTGGCGCGATGTACAGTAGTTACTATATTTGTGGTGTAGTACACACTGCATTAATAAAACTACAGTGCAGAGTTTGTTGTAACACTAAAGTTCTTCCAACATAGCTAATGTTATCTTGTACAACCTTTTGTTGAGACCGTACAATATATAGAAAGTGAGTTCTTTCTGTATTCATTCTATCCCTTATATTAAAATTTTTTTTCAAGGTGTGAGCTACACCTTAACTTTCCACTTAAGAAAATATATAAGGTAATCTAGAACAAGAATTAACCTTAGTTTTGATATCTTGGGAAGTTACAGCAATTGGCTGGGCAGGAAATACAAGTATATGCCTTTCCTTCTTTCCTTTCTAGCTTTACTGTATAAGCTACATGTAATAATAATGAGTGAAAAGCCTTCACTTGATACTCATGGATTTTCTTCTCTTTACAGGAGGACCATCCGAAGTGCAGGAGTATGTTCTGCAATGTCCGCAGCAAGAACTTCTTTGAACATGAGTTTTGCAGGAGGCACGCAGCATGCGCAGCCTCCAAAGGTGATCTCCGGTATTAGGACCCTCAGGTATGTATCATATGTTCTAACTTGATTACCGAGGCATTTGACACCCCTAAGTCGGCGAGTCAAGGGATGCTGCTAGGGAAAAGTTGCCAACCTGGGTGAGGGGTTTTCAGAAAAATACTTCAGGCCCCTACCTTCCAAATGAGAAGATGAGGGCCTACCTTTTCCCTAAGGCATCGGCTGATGCAGTCGTTCCTCAGCCTCAGGAGGAGATACCAACTGTCCAGAATCCGGTAGATTCTGAAGTCTCGGCCGCCCTTCAAGGCATCCAATTGGACGATAGGATGTCAGAAGTGTCGGATTATACAGAGAAGGACCTTCTGGGAGAAGGTCAGGAGGATGAGCTGACCCAGGCTCCAGAAATAGAAGAGGAACAAATCGACGAGGTGTCGGTTACATCGGTTCCGGCCCCGGAATCTGTTCCCTCTACCTCGTCTGCTATCCCAGGTGATCTGGGCAGGACTTTCTTCTATTGTTGAGATGATTCAACCAATATAAAAGAAGAATGATGAAAAAGAAGCTGCGATGGAACTGTAGATACGTAGACTCGCAGCATCACGTGGGCCCCAGAAGCGACTCAACGTGAAGGATCTTCCTTTGTGCTCGGATACCAATCCTTGGAGGTATGCCGAACACATGCCAATGACAACCGGGAAGATTGTTATATCGGAGAAGTTGGGCTGAATTCCCCTGGAAGATGTGGAATTTTGGCATAACGCAGACTCTTACCCGGACTGCTATGTCCGTCTTAGGAAGGAGCCAGCCTCAAAGGAGGAGATGGAGCCGAAGGAGGTCATAGTCCTTGACCATAATAAAGCACAGGCATTACTAGCGAGCTCGGTGAAAGAGAGGGGCTTCACGAACTCAAAGGTGCCAGCCTTGAGTAAGAAGCTTCCCTCCTTTGTGGCCTCTCCAACCAGAGCCTTTCCCTTCATGGAAAAGGGATATAAGGCAGCCTTGAAGGCGGCGGAGGCAGGGAAACCATGCCCCTCCTTGGAGGAATGCAAGCCGTTATCCCTGACCTTACCCTTGGACCAAAAAGACTGGAAGGACGTCCACCTTACCTTCTCAGTTGGGAAGCTGGAAGCTGATATTGTCGAAGGTCAGTTTAGTGAGGAACTTCCAAAGCTGTCGGAGTTTCTCTTGCGCAGAGAGCAAGAGACGAAAGAAAGACTTGCGGCATCGATGTCGTTGCAAATGACATTGGAAACGATGGCAAGTGACCCCAAGAACCAGGACATGTTCATGGTAGTGGCCAAAACCCATCTGGCCACAGTTACGAAGGATCTCTATAGCTTTATTAAAGCTAGGAGAGCCTGTAGAGAGTTCATGTTCACCTCGGCTGCGGTGAGGCACGAACCGAGGAAGCTGTTCTCCTCTTGCATCTGGGGTAAGGTCCTCTTTCCCAACGAAGTGGTTAAAGAGGTAATAGACAAGGCCGCCACGAAGAATAGGGACCTTCTCAAAAAGTGGGGCTTAAATCTTAAGAGAAAGTCTTCTCCGGATGAGGGTCCCCAACCCAAGAAGAAGACAAAAAGGCCTAGGCTATCCTCTCGGCCGGCTAAGCCCTACCGACAGCAACAACAGCAACTTCCTGTGACCACGGTGCCTCAGATAGTGCCACAACCTCCAACCATGTACCAGTTGGTACCTCAACAAGTGGCGACACAGTCGCCTGTTTTTAACCCAGCTTTTGAAAGGCAGACTTCTTCCTTTCGGTCAAAAGCTAGAGAAACGGCCAGAGGTTCTTCTAGATGCCCTTCAAGGGGAAGGGGATTCAGGGGAGGACGCGGTCAAGGAGGCAAGGCCTCAGGTCCACAACAGCAGAAGTGAGATGCTTCCAGTAGGAGGGAGACTACATCTATTTAGGGATCATTGGACCTTCGATCCCTGGGCCCACAGCCTAATAAAGAATAGACTAGGTTGGAGCTGGAGCAGTCCTCCACCTCAATTTCCTCAGTTCTTCCAACACTCTACCCCCATTCTGGAAGAATATGTCCGAGAACTCTTAGAGAAAAGAGTAATCTGAAAAGTTAAGTCCATCAAGTTCCAAGGAAGGCTGTTTTGTGTTCCAAAGAAGGACTCAGAAAAACTCAGAGTCATTCTGGACTTGTCACCACTCAACAAGTTCATAGTGAACTACAAGTTCAGGATGCTCACACTTCAACACATAAGGACCCTACTGACCAAAAGGGCATATACCGTCTCTATAGACTTGTCTGACGCTTATTGGCATGTTCCAAATAATCGTCACCTCCCCTCCTACCTAGGCTTCAAGTTACAAAGAAGACTTTACGCCTATAGAGCCATGCCATTCGGGCTGAACATAGGCCCAAGGATTTTCACGAAGCTTGCGAACGCAGCCGTCCATCAATTACGCCTAAAGGGGATCCAAGTAGTGGCCTACTTGGACGACTGGCTGGTGTGGGCAGCATCCAGGACAGAATGCATGCAAGCCTCCAAGATAGTGATCCAGTTCCTGGAACATCTGGGATTCAAGATCAACATCAAAAAAGTCTCGACCTTCTCCAGCTTAAAACTTTCAGTGGTTGGGAATCCACTGGAATTTGGAGTCACGTCGACTTTCCATTCCTGGGAAGAAGAGGAAATAAATAGCAGGATCTGTCAAGAGACTATTGAAATCCAAACGGATATCAAGACGCGAACAGGAGAGAGTGCTGGACACTACAGTTTGCTTTGAAAACAGATCCAGTGCTAAGAGCACAGCTAAAGGACGCAACAGGAGTCTGGAGAAAATACGCATCAAACGCGCGAAGAGATCTAATGAGACCACTACCGACTCGACTGCGAACGCTTCTCAAGCCGTGGTCCAAAGCCAAGCAACTGAAGAAATCAATACTTCTTCAACCTCCTCCCCCGTCAGTTACTATCCACACAGACGCTTCAAAGGAAAGCTGGGGAGGCCACTCTCACCAGAAGAGAGTCAAAGGAGCTTGGTCCAATCTTTTCAAGTCATTTCACATCAACTTTCTAGAAGCCATGGCAGTACTTCTGACACTAAAGAAAGTATCTCCTCGCCACTCGACCCACAAAAGATTGGTTCTAGACAGCGAGGTGATAGTGAGATGCCTGAATCGACAAGGGTCAAGGTCGCCTCAAATCAACCAAGTGATGTTGGCCATATTCCATTTGGCGGAAAGGAAGAAATGGCACCTGTCAGCAGTTCACATTCAAGGGTTCCGCAGCGTGACAGCGGACGTTCTATCCAGGTTTGCACCAATAGAGTCAGAATGGTCCCTAGACGCAGGATCGTTCTCCTTCATCTTGAGTCAAGTCCCGGAACTGCAGATAGACCTCTTTGCGACGAAAGACAACAAGAAAATACATCGTTATGTGTCCCCATACGAGGATTCGCTAGCGGAAGCAGTGGACGCTATGTCCCTAGACTGGAACAGATGGTCCAGGATTCACCTGTTCCCTCCGCACAACCTCCTTTTGAAGGTCCTCGACAAACTGAGATCCTTCAAAGGGAAAACGGCAATATTGGCCCACAAATGGCCAAACAGCGTGTGGTTCCCTCTGGCATTGGAACTACGACTGAAGTTTGTACCACTACCGGATCCAACCCTGTCTCAGTGAGTACAGAAGTCGACTGTCTTGGCTTCATCACAGAAAACCCGGAACCTGCATCTCGTGATTTTCTCTCCTTAGCGATGAGAAAAAGATTCGGGGTATCAAAAGACAGTATAGACTTTTTGGAGGAAACCAGAAGACAATATGAGGCATCATGAAGAAGCGGGTGTCCTTTGTCAAGGCGAAGAAACCAAAAAGAAATCTCGACAGATTTCCGTTTATCATTCTTCATTCACCTTCATGAGTGGGTTTAGCAGCCAACACAATATCAATGTGCAAGTCTGCCTTGACAAGACCGATACTATATGCCTTTCAGGTCGACCTTCCTACGACGTTCTTAATGAATTCCGAAGGCCCGTGCTAAGCTTAGTCCTTCAGCGCCTCCAAGTCCCATTTCATGGTCACTAGATAAGATTCTTCATTTTTCCTAAATAATGAACAATGGGGAGTGCGCTTAGAAGGATTTGACTCAAAAAGTCATATTTCTGTTTGCACTCGCTTTGGGGGCCAGAGTTAGTGAAATAGTGGCTCTCTCTTGGAGGGAGAACCGAATCTATTTCCAGACCCAACGTTTCTTACCAAGAACGAGCTACCCACCAACAGGTGGGGTCCCTAGAGAATCTGCCCTCTGAAGGAAGATTCATCTCTGGCCAGTGGAGTGCCTAAAGGTCTATCTTCATAGAACTTCACACTTTAAGGGAGGACAGCTGTTCAGAGGAGAAACCTCGGGTTCAAATTTATCTGTGAAACAACTAAGGGCGAAACTCACCTATGTTATTCGCAGAGCGGATCCAGACAGTACACCCGCAAGTCATGATCCGAGGAAAGTTGCCTCTTCCATAAAATTTCCTTAATTACATGGACTTTGAAAATCTTCGTTCGTACACCAGCTGGTAGTCATCCAAGGTGTTCTTTATGCACTATGCGAAGCAAGTGAAGCAACTCAAGAGGTCTATGGTAGCAGCAGGTAGAATTCTTAAACCTTCTGTTTAAATCTGCGAGGAACAATGAAATTAATTTGGAACGATTAATTAAGAGGGTGGGTGTGTAGTCACAGACTGTTACTACACACTGAGTGATAGGCCACTAACATGCCCTTACGAACTGTTCCATTGACTTTGGTAAACTAAAAGCATAATACGGACACTTGTGCCAAACGTTTCTTACGCTAGTGTAAATAAACAGTAATACAGACTGTATCAATATTATTAATAATTCGATTAAAGTGGCAAATCTGTTTCCTTTTAGACGAAACAATATTTTCTGTTTACTGTTTTCTTTATGCTTTAATGGATATCGTCCACATTTTATAAATTTTGTAAATGTTGACTGATAAATATGTTTATTAAATTTTTAATAAACTAGTTCATATTCTTATTCGCCCACACTCCTTTTATTAGAAATTTAATGAGCATTAAGTTTAAAATATGGATAATTTTAACATGGAATGTCTTTTAAGATTGTTCCCTTCTTCAAGCAAAAATCCACTCGCTTTAATCCTTCCTTAGAAAGGATTAACGTTGTATCCTAAGGGGATGGTGGTAGAGATGCAAAATTTGTTCCTGTATGGATACAACTTTTTTCCGATAGTTTAATAAGAGTAGACACACTGGGGGAGATGTCAGGAATTCATACTGACATTGGTGACTCTTATAAAAACTTTGCTTTATAATGTATAGGGCGAGACCACTATACAAGCTTGTCTTTTTGTCATCCATAGTTAATATGTACTCCTTGTGACTATTTCCAGAGTCTAGTACGACTCTTCCCTGTAGGGGATAGGAAGCACTAACATAGTTCATGCTTAGATGAAATGATGTATGACGGTAACATCATAGGTTTCTAGGTCTAGACGGACCAGGAAAATACTTTCTTGAGGGTACGGCACCGGTTGAGAATCCACAGATACAGTAATGCTCTGGTAAACTTCCATCAGGACGACATGGCCTGAGCCCAAAAAACGGATTTTTAAGCGAAGCGAAAAATCTATTTTTGGGTGAGGTAGCCATGTCGTCCTGATGGACCCGCCCTTCCTTTTATTGTAAAAAGGGCTTATTGACCCCTCCCTATAATACAGTATCTGTAGCACCTCGTGTATCGCTACAAGAAATAAAGATGGCGCTGCCGTCTTTGTCAGATACACACTGGAAACGGAATAGGAGAGATACCTTATGAACGGCCCTCTTTTCATTCTCGTTTTTAGATTCTTGTCACTGTAACCCCTCGAAGCGTTAATACTGTTCGGGGTGAAGATAGCTATGTGACGTGTCAAGAATACGTCCTCTGATATTATGCGATATCCCTGTTAGATTTATTTAGGGATATTCGCTCCAGGAGTTAAAATTCTGGATACTTTAAGGTAAAATTCTCTGGGAATATCACTGTAGTCAAATATACCCTAGGAAGCTACCCTTTAGGAACTTCCATCTGGACGACATGGCTACCTCACCCAAAAATAGAATTTTCGCTTCGCTCAAAATCTGTTTTATTTTTAAGCCGCCAAGACAAAGCTGTCACAATCACATAATTGGTCACTGACAAAGCAACTAATTTAAGAATTGAAACCTTAAAATTCAGGGCGACATAGCATTGCATTACATATTTAAGAGAATGAATTTCAGTCTTGCATCGATCTTCAAATTCCATTAATAAATAGAGATATTGACTTTTACTTGAAGTTATACAAATACGGAACCCACCTTGAATAACGTCTAATTATTTAGATATGCACACACTCACACACACATTCAATCCTTCCCACTCCTCCCCCTTTCCTAACCACAACCCGTTAGTTCGGAAATTTTTGGGAATGTGGGGTTTCAGTGTACCTCTCAAGGATGCTTCTCTCTCCAGGGTATGACTGCTCCCTCTCCTCATGAGCGTCACAGATAAGAGTATTATTATTATTATTATTATTATTATTATTATTATTATTATTATTATCATCATATATATACACACATACTCATATATATATATATATGTATATATATGTGTATATATGTGTATATATATGTATATATATGCATACATATATATGTATATGCATCTATATATATATATATATATATATATATATATATATATATATATATATATATATATATATATATATATATATATATATATATATATATATATATATATATACAGTATATATTCCTATGTGTATATATGTATATAAGTCACATGGCATATCGATTTATTCCGTGGAAAGCGGAGTTTTGATATACATATTTATTGCTGAGCTTTCGGAAAATCTATTTTCAACATCAGAGTCTAAAATAGAATAGATTGTATAAGTTAAAACATAGTATGATAAATATTTAAAAAAGAAAATTCAAAATGAACGCACTAAAACTATTTGAAATAAAATGAAAATAAAAAACTATAAAATCTATCTAAATACACAATAAAAGATCAAAGCGCCAGCGGTATAAACTCACATAAATTAGAATTAAACACAAGTTAGTTCATACGTTGCCCGGCCCAAGTTTGGTTTCAGCCTGTGTTTAAATTTTCTGTTTTAAATATTTATCATACTATGTTGTATCTTATACAATGTATTCTATTTTAGGCTCTGAGGATGGAAATAGATTTTCCGAAAGCTCAGCAATAAACATGTAGATTATAACTCTGGTAATATTCTTCATATGTATATACAGTATATAAATATATATGCATATATATATATATATATATATATATATATATATATATATATATATATATATATATATATATATATATATATATATATATATATGTATGTATATATATTATATATATAAATATACATATATAATATATCTATATACATATAATATATATATATATATATATATATATATATATATATATATATATATAATATGTATATATATTTATTCTAATAATATATATATATATATATATATATATATATATATATATATATATATATATAATATATATACATATATTATATTCATTATATTATATATATATATATATATATATATATATATATATATATATATATATATATATATATATATATATATATATATATATATATATATATATATATATTGCCAGACATTGCTCTCTATTGTATAGGAGAGATTACTTGTGATTTAACCCATGCTACCTATACGGAATAATCTTAACGATTTTTTTATTCATTTTCTATTAATAACATTTAATCTATTTTTGCTTGTACACCAACTTTGATATAGTCATGTATTATGTTGCATTAAATATTTAATTCCTGTTCATCACTGATCGGAGAAAATTCAACAATATCTTACATGCATAAAATATTTGCCTATAGCTTCAATAACATAACACTCGGAAAACTTATATCATGCATGAAAGTACTAGGGCCAGACGCCTAGGCTACTAAGCCTCGCGAAGGGCAAGATCGTTTACCTAAATCGCCGAACTGAAAACTAACGGCATCATATAAGAATTCCTAGAGGAGCTAAATAGCTAGAGTTATTAAAGCATAAAAACCGGGAACGTCGCTCTGGCTAACTAAATGACCCATGCATAGCGAGCGACAGCATCCAGGATGCCTCCGGTAGGCAACAGCTCATGTTTACGTTAATATCACTTTTGTTTTAATTTAAAACGACAAGAGCTTACACCTATACAAAGTAAAGATAATACTCAACTTTCCAGAGGCAGAAGGGGCCGGAAAAAGCATCAAAATGTTGAATAATATCCAAAATTACGAGAGATCACAAGTGAAAACACTGAGTAGTAGAGCTACACGAAAAGGAATAAAGATGGTGTTGCCGTCTTCGTCAGATACACACTGGAAACGGAATAGGAGAGATACCTTATGAACGGCCCTCTTTTCATTTTCGTTTTTAGATTCTTGTCACTGTAACCCCTCGAAGCGTTAATACTGTTCGGGGTGAAGATAGCTATGTGGCGTGTCAAGAATACGTCCTCTGATATTATGCGATATCCCTGTTAAATTTATTTAGGGATATTCACTCCAGGAGTTAGAATTCTGGATACCTTAAGGTAAAATTCTCTGGGAATATCACTGTAGTCAAATATACCCCAGGAAGCTACCCTTTAGGAACTTCCATCTGGACGACATGGCTACCTCACCCAAAAATAGAATTTTCGCTTCGCTCAAAATCTATTTTATTTTTAAGCCGCCAAGACAAAGCTGTCACAATCACATAATTGGTCACTGACAAAGCAACCAATTTAAAAATTGAAACCTTAAAATTCAGGGCGACATAGCATTGCATTACAGATTTAAGAGATTGAATTTCAGTCTTGCATCTAACTTCAAATTCCGTTAATAAATAGAGATATTGACTTTTACTTGAAGTTATACAAATACGGAACCCACCTTAAATAACGTCTAATTATTTAGGTATGCACACACTCACACACACATTCAATCCTTCCCACCCCTCCCCCTTTCCTAACTGAAACCCGTTAGTTCGGAAATTTTTGGGAATGTGGGATTTCAGTGTACCTCTCAAGGATGCTTCTCTCTCCAGGGTATGATTGCTCCCTCTCTTCATGAGCGTGACAGATAAGAGTATTATTATTATTATTATTATTATTATTATTATATATATATATATATACACAAGCATTTATATGTATATATATGTGTATATATATGTGTATATATGTGTATATATATGTATATATATGTATATATATATATGTATATATATATATATATATATATATATATATATATATATATATATATATATATATATATGTGTGTGTGTGTGTGTGTGTGTATATATATATGCCTATGTGTATATATGTATATAAATCACATGGACTATCGATTTATTTCGTGGAAAGCGGAGTTTCAATATGAGTAATAGTACCAGAGTTATAATCTACATGTTTATTGCTGAGCTTTCGGAAAATCTATTTTCATCATCAGAGTCTAAAATAGAATAGATTGTATAAGTTGAAACATAGTATGATAAATATTTGAAATAGAAAATTCAAAATGAACGCACTAAAACTTTATGAAATAAAATGAAAATAAAAAACTATAAAATCTATCTAAATACACAATAAAAGATCAAAGCGCCAGCGGTATAAACTCACATAAATTAGAATTAAACACAAGTTAGTTCATACGTTGCCCGGCCTAAGTTTGGTTTCAGCCTGTGTTTAAATTTTCTGTTTTAAATATTTATCATACTATGTTGTATCTTATACAATGTATTCTATTTTAGGCTCTGATGATGGAAATAGATTTTCCGAAAGCTCAGCAATAAACATGTAGATTATAACTCTGGTAATATTCTTCATATGTATATACAGTATATAAATATATATGCATATATATATATATATATATATATATATATATATATATATATATATATATATATATATATATATATTATATATATACATATATAATATATCTATATACATATAATATATATAGAATATATATATATATATATATATATATATATATATATATATATATATATATATATATATATATATATATATATATATATATATATATATATATATATATTCTAATAATATATATATATATATATATATATATATTATATATATTATATCATATATATTATATTATATATATATATATATATATATATATATATATATATATATATATATATATATTATATATATATATTGCCAGACATTGCTCTCTATTGTATAAGAGAGATTACTTGTGATTTAACCCATGCTACCTATACGGAATAATCTTAACGATTTTTTTTATCCATTTTCTATTAATAACATTTAATCTATTTTTGCTTGTACACCAACTTTGATATAGTCATGTATTATGTTGCATTGAATATTTAATTCCTGTTCATTACTGCTCGGCCAATATCCTTTTTACTTCGATGGTATTGTGACGGCGCCGAGTAAGGTTGTGAACTCAAAGGCAGGATGGAAACGACTGAGTTATATTATTGTAAAACATTCTCCTTATATACAAAACCTCAAGGCAACAGGACATAACAAGTTCACAAGACAGACAATATTACAGAGGAAAAACCAGACATGAATTTTCATGTTCGTTTTAGTGCGAGGGAAGAGCGAAGATACAAGCATAATATATACAAAAGGAATTATGTACAATTGTGTGAAACATGGTTGGTACATGGCTCCCCCCCTAAAAATGACATACTGTACATGTTAAATAGGGCGCCCTGACCTAGAGAGGCGAACTGTAGGCGGGTCATCTGGCAGAAGATAAGCAGGTTTTAGACGATCAATGGAGACCCAGTCTTCTTTGCCCCGAATGTTTAGGAGGAATGCTTTCGGACTGCGTCGGATCACAAGGAAAGGGCCCGTGTAAGGGGGCGTTAGTGGTGGCTTGCTGGTGTCGTTGCGCAGGAAGACGTGCGTTGCAGAGTGCAAGTCCGTTGGTATTTGATGCTTCCCTGGGGGCTTGTAAGTCTGGCGGCACGGAGTAAATTTTCCCACGACGTGACGTATGCGCTGGAGATCGTCGGAGGAGGTTGTAGAAGGAAAAAATTCGGCAGGGACGACCAACGGGTCGCCATACACCATTTCGGCTGCCGAGACGTCGAGGGCGTCTTTAGGAGTGGTCCTTAGTCCCAGGAGGACCCAGGGAAGCTGAGTAAACCAGTTGCAATCCTTGCAGCGGGACATCAAAGCTGCTTTGAGGGTGCGATGAAAACGTTCAACCATTCCATTGGCAGCGGGGTTGTAGGCCGTTGTCTGATGTAGGGTGATGCCCAGGAGATTCGCTAATGACGTCCACAATTGAGAGGTGAAAGTGGTTCCCCTGTCAGAAGTAATATGCTCAGGGATACCGAATCTTGAAATCCATCCAGAGAGTAAGGCAGATGTACATGAGGCGGACGTTGCAGTTTCCATGGGAATGGCTTCAGGACAACGAGTGGAGCGGTCGATGACGGTAAACAGGTAACGATGTCCTTGTGATGTGGGTAGGGGGCCTACAACGTCGACGTGAATGTGTGCGAAACGACACTGAGGTTGAGGAAAGGTGCCCACTCCTGAATCCGTGTGTCGATGTACTTTGGAAGTTTGGCAAGAAGTACAGGCGCGGACCCAATCCTTAGCATCCTTAGAAATGCCGTGCCAAATGAACCTTGCCTTCAGCAGCTGTGCAGTAGAACGGCACAAGGGATGTGAAAGGCCGTGAATGAAATCAAACACCTGTCGGCGCATGGGAGCAGGAATCCAAGGTCGCGGTCTACCAGTACTGACGTCACAGAGGAGGGTGGTTTTGGAGTCTTCGGGGGGAAAGTCTTCCCAACGGAGGGACGTGCAGGATGTCCTACAAGCTTGATACTCTGGATCCTGTCGTTGGGCTTCAGCCAGGGCGTTGTAATCCAATCCCAGCTGAACGGCAGCCAACGTGTTTCTTTACAGGGCATCGGCAACCGGATTCATTTTCCCAGGGACGTATTGGAGGGTGCAATTGTATTCAGCCACGGCGGAGAGATGTCGGCGTTGACGGGCGGACCAGGCGTCAGACTGTCGAGTGAAGGCGTGCACCAGAGGCATGTGGTCTGTGCGAATGATGAAGGGCGTACCTTCTAAGAAATGGCGAAAGTGACGGACAGCCAAGTACACCGCCAGCAATTCTCGATCGAAGGTAGAATAACCCGATTCTGCCTTGGGCAGTTTTCTGCTGAAGAAGGCCAATGGGTGGGGCGAGCCTTTGACCACCTGCTCGAGTATTGCACCAATAGCGACGTCGCTGGCATCGGTGGAGAGAAGGAGAGGGGCGTGTGGGATAGGAAAAGTGAGAGCCGCAGCAGTTGATAGTGCCTTCTTTGCATTGCAGAAGGCTGCTTCTTGAAGCGGACCCCACTTCAGGTCCTTCTGCTTGCCCTTGAGGGAGGCGTAGAGGGGAACAAGAGTGGCGGCAATGGCTGGCAGAAAACGGTGATAATAGTTGATCATGCCCAAGAATTCCTGCAGAGCTTTGACGGTCAAGGGCACGGGGAAGTTCTGAACGGCTGCTACCTTCTCAGGGAGGGGGTGGACACCTTCAGGAGTGATGCGGTGCCCTAAGAACGATACTTCGTTGGCGCCAAAGGTACAATTGTCGTACCGGACTACAAGGCCATTTTGTTGCAGGCGGTCGAGCACGATGCGCAGGTGACGGAGGTGTTCCTCTTTTGAGGAGGAGAACACAAGTATGTCGTCCACATAACATACACAGAAAGGGAGGTCCCCTAAGATGCCATCCATGAGACGTTGAAACGTTGCCCCAGCATTACGAAGGCCAAAACAGGAGTAATTGAAGGTGTATGTACCAAACGGAGTGGTGATGGCGGTCTTGGGGATGTCTTCTGGGTTCATAGGCACCTGATAATACCGCTCCAGGAGGTCGAGCGTAGAGAAAACCTTCGCTTCGTGCAGGTAGGAGGTCATATCGGCAATGTTTGGGAGGGGGTAGTGATCCGGTTCTGTTTGCATGTTCAGGCGCCTGTAATCCCCGCACGGACGGAGGGAGCCGTCTTTCTTCAGAACGATGTGTAAGGGCGACGACCATGGGCTGGAGGCCTTTTGGCAAAGGCCCATTTTCTCCATTTCGGCGAACGTCTATTTGGCGGCTGCCAATCGTTCCGGTGCCAGACGTCTGAATTTTGCGAAGACTGGGGGTCCCGTCGTCTTGATATTGTGATAAATACCGTGCTTGGCAGGAACCGTGGGCGTTTGGCGAAGTTCTGGACGGAAAACTTCCGGGTACGACGTGAGGAGGTGGGCGTAGGCATCCGTGGGTGCGATGATGTGGAGAGCGAGGTTAGAGGGGGCGGGTTGAAGAGGTGTCGACAAGTACAAGTCTGCGTTGACCAATCGTCAGTGGGCGACATCGACCAGAAGGTGGAAATGAGAGAGGAAATCCGCACCGAGGATTGGCATTGTGATGTCAGCAACGAGAAACTTCATATTGAATTTACCGTTTCCGAATGATAATGTGAGGTTCTCGTAACCGTAGGTGGGTATCGCAGATCTGTTGGCAGCTACTAAGTGGACGTCGGCAGATGTAGACAGACTACGTCGTGGCTTGAAGAGTTTCCTTGGCAAAAGAGAACGACAAGCACCCGTGTCTACCAAAAATCGCACGCCCGTTCCTGCATCCTGTAAAAAGAAAAGATTAGAAACATGGAAGGCCACCGCCACAAGTGATGGCCTACTTACACGTTTTTTGGCCACTGACAATCCTTGGCACATTTCTTCGCGGTTGCCCCGAATCTGAAGTGGTAGTAGCAAAACTGCGGCGGATGGGAGGTAGTAAGTGGCTGTAGAAGTCGTTCGTTGGGGCGCGAGCGATTGGTGGGTGGTGGGCGGCTTTGTCGCCGCTTCGGCACGTCACGGGGTAGGCGTGTATGTCCTACGGCATTCATGTCAGCTTCGGTCGACGTTGAATAGGCATCCTCGTCGTCAGGGGTGGAGGCGTTGATGTAGCTCTTGAAGTGGCTGTCCATAAGGGCGTCGGCTTTGGTCATCAAGTCCTTAATGGGTAAACTATCGACATCGGGTATGGCAGCGCGTACAGGTTCGGGTAAACGGCGTATCCAAAGGGCACGAAGTAGGTTTACCTTACGAGGAGAGCCGTCTGCGGCAGGTTGAAGGCGAGCGATACTGGTCATTTCCCTGAGGGCAAGCGAAGCCCTTTGGTCCGCCAACGGTTGTTGCGAGAGCTGCGAGAGCTGAAAAAGCTTTGCTATACGGGCGGCTGGCGACGGCGAGTACTGCTGCAGAAGGTATGTTTTGAGGGCATCATACGCTATTGGGGTGTCTCCTTGTTCATAAAGGCAGTCGGATATTTCTGGGAAGGTGTCCTCGGGTATCGCCGCGAGAACATAATCCGCTTTGGTGGTTGAGCGAGTCACACCCCTGATGCGGAAGTGGACTTCTGCGCGTTGAAACCAAGCAAACGCCTCTACGGTAGCGAACGGTGAAAGTTTCAATGGGGCGGCTGCATCGCCAACTGCTGTAGTAGAGTCCGTCTCCGTCATAGTACCAACGATGGAGGGGCGAGGGAGGTGGGGGTGGAAGGCAGTGGGAGCGAGTCGACTTCCGGGGTCACCAATGTGACGGACCCGAGTAAGGTTGTGAACTCAAAGGCAGGTTGGAAACGACTGAGTTATATTATTGTAGAACATTCTCCTTATATACAAAACCTCAAGGCAACAGGACATAACAAGTTCACAAGACAGACAATATTACAGAGGAAAAACCAGACATGAATTTTCATGTTTGTTTTAGTGCGAGGGAAGAGCGAAGATACAAGCATGATATATACAAAAGGAATTATATACAATTGTGTGAAACACGGTTGGTACAGTATTGCTAACATAATTAGCGCAGTGATATGATCAACATAATGCTACATATGTACTCTTGAATTATTCAATTCGCTGGTGCATTTCGAGGTTTTTCCTCTGTTTTGACATAATCAATCCCCGAATGAATGGAAACTTTTATAATTTACATAGTTAAGCTTAGGTAATCTCGTAAACTCCCCGAATTAGATTGATTTTTCTCTTATTGTATGATAATCACATGATCAGTCTTTTTCTTCTCTCTCTAAAGATGACGACCCAATCATGCGGAATAATTTTGAAAAAGATGATTATAAAACTCTCGCTATAATGTATTATATTTATTCTATATTAAATGTGTTCTTGCTGTTTAATATAATTTATTAGCATTACACTACTTCACTTCTAATAGTAAATAACTTTTATGTTCATAGAGCATAATTTATTATCCTATGTTTGAAAAAGGGAATATTTTATAGACAATATTTTTGCACATTGTATTTGTTATGTCTGTATTTGTTATTTCTAAATATTAGACTTTTGATTTTTTTTTTCCCGTTAATATTATTTTCATCTAAATCCAGAATTAGATTGCAGTTATCCTAAAGTATTATTTTGTATTTTCATAATTTTATATTCTATATCTTTTAAATATTTATTTTATATCTAACATTTTTATTTCATGCCTTTTATATTTTTATTTTATATCGTTTATATTTTTTTTTTATATCTGTATAATATTTTATATATTTCCTTAAGAAATTCTTCCTCCTTTTCATACTCAAACCCGTTATTTGTACCTTTCAACTTCAATCTTAGATTTGATGTTGCGAAATTTTGAGTCTTTCAAGTTTTTTTTCATCTGCTTCTTTGATTTCACTTTTTCTTTCATGTTGGAGTTTGTTTATATCCATAAATGAGATCAAACGCGAGATGTTAATTTTGCAATAACCTCTCTTTATACTAAAGCGAATTCATATTTTAATAGCTTTCTTCAGATCTGTTCAATAATTTTTTTTCTGATTTTCCGGTCATTTCTGCTCTAAACAATTTTTGCCTTCAATAAAGTTTAATTAAAATCCCCTTATTCAGGCGAATAAATTTCTTTAATCAGTTCATATTTTTTTCAAAATAAATTATATTCATCTTTTATGATCAACTAATATTTTTCCTTACTTTAAGATTGGATTCACATAACTAGCTAACTACAGGTATGTGTTAAGGAAGATGATTCGTTATGTGAATTCTTACAAAAATTCCTGAATTTAAATGATATCAAACTTTTGAAAGGAAGTGGGAAGTAGAAAAATTATTTTAAAGAAACCTTTTCTCTAATTAGATGGTAAACTATTTATGGATATCAAATACTGATCTTTCTTTCGCTGTAGGTAACCGTTCGTAGTAAACTGGTATAATTTTTTTTTTCCTAATCTGGAATTCCAAATGTTTAAGAGAATTATGGTAAAAGAATTTTTAAATGTGTTGCGATATATTTATTTGCTCTGGGTCAATAGATCTCCAGCGAGTTAGGCACCTGCTGAAGGAGTGAAATCTTGGTAAACTGGTTTTCTTTTGCTGGGCTTTGAAAGACTTCAATCTTTTGAGTTTGTTTTGCGTCTTTTCCTTTGCCTTTACAAGTTAGGCAAAGGGAGCAGTCATAACAAACCCGAAGCCAGGAGGGTGGCTGTATAAAAGTTATTTTGCCTAAAACAGCTCGTTTGTTGGCGGAACGGCTTCTGGTAACAACGAAGTAAGTAAGGTATTCTACGTAATGGTCATGAAGGTGCGAGAAGTTGTGTGAGGCGTATATAAAGCTTTTCGAAGCAACGTCCAAAAGAGTAAGCGAAAAAAGATGCAATCTCACATTGTCAAAGGAATATCCAGCTTTAGAGACAAGAGTTTTTGTTTAACTGTCAGAGAAAAAGTGCAAGAGACTCCCTTAGAGTGAAAGTACCACTTAACATTATAAGGATTAATAAATCATTTCTCAGAGTTCGTAACTTCTTTAGACTAGTAATTTTGCATTTCTACAATAATTCAATTCTTAAAAGACAGACTGCATTGGAGAAGTTGACTGAACTTAGTGATACTTTCTTTTTCGCAACACCTAAAGATACATTAGCCATCAGTGCTATTATAGGTGTAAATTGAATTAGCATTATGATTCTAAACTGTTTTTAACCTACTGAAATTTGTTTCTTAAGTCAGCTTAATTCGTATAGTATCAGTATAATGGTCGTAATATGTTTAATTTTTCCTCTTCACACATTTTTTTTTTCTATTTGAAAACTGCTGGGTATTTTCATAGTATTTGCCACTTGTTACGAATAATAGCAAAAAAGAAAAAAAAATAGAAGGACTTTACTGAAGTAGAAAAAGATACACAAATAGGTATCCTTAGATGTAAACCAAACGTAAAGAAGACAAAAATATATACCCTATTCTTTTACACTTGAATTTTTCCGTCTCTAATTCAATTTCTTGCCATTTTGGACAATGTAAAAATGTCCCTAATTTGAAGTGAAATTCCTCGGTACTAATTGAAGCGAACAGGAAAAGTTTCGTGTAACTTTCTGACAAGTTTTTTCCCCTCGATTCTTCAACGATAATTTTTTCGTAAAGTTCCGATGCTGGAACGATGACAAGAGATAGACTTACCGTTGCAGAAAGCAGGTATGAAGGTGGTTGTGTCGATAATAATAAAAATGTACTGTTCTCAGTCGTATTTCAGTAAAATACAGGCGACCGTAAATTTACCCTACTTTGTTATAATATTTTACGGGTTGGTTACCCTAATATCACCCCTTTACGTCAATATATCTGTTTTTAAAACTGTAAATGTCTGGCGACATTTATTCCAAGTGTTTGCCTACATACATTCATAATGCATCAGATTTTGCTCAAGTTGGAGTATATTCTAAATTTAACATATGTTAGACAAGGTTATTTTTTAAAAAACATGAGCGAATATTGAGACTTGAATGAGATGGTTGTTAGCGTAATTATGTAATCCATTGATGCTCCATATTGATATAAATTATTGTACTCAACGATGCATGATTTTATTACTTCAAGAAGTTTGCTGGTTTTCAGCCATTGCTCTCATTATAGGCTACCTTCCAGGAAGGCATATATATATATATGTATATATATATATATATATATATATATATATATATATATATATATATATATATATATATATATATATATATATGTGTGTGTGTGTGTGTGTGTGTGTGTGTGTGTGTGTGTGAGTGTGTACAACAAGGTTATTTTTTTAAAAATTCTACCAATTCTTGACGGTTTTTTAATTTGATGTGTTACCAAAGCAATTTTGTTTTGTTTGTTTGTTCTTAGAAAATATGGTAGATGGGTATTTTAATCACTCGTTTCAAATCCTTTATTGGAAGAAATGTATATATATATATATATATATATATATATATATATATATATATATATATATATATATATATATATATATATATATATATATATATACACACACACATATATATATATATATATATATATATATATATATATATATATATATATATATATATATATATATATATATGTATATATATATATATATAATATATATATATATGTGTGTGTGTATATATATATATATATATATACATATATATCTATATATATATGTATAAATATATCTCTATATGTATATATATGTATTATAAATATGTATAAATATCTATAGATATGTATAAATATATGGGTCAATGTGTATATATATATATATATATATATATATATATATATATATATATATATATATATATATATATATATATATATATATATATATATATATACATATATAGACATAGTGTGTATATGTGTGTGTTTATATATATATATATATATATATATATATATATATATATATATATATATATATATATATATATATATATATATATATATATATATATATATATATATATGGGTCAATGTGTGCATATATATGTAATGTATACATTGATAAACCCATGACCTAAGGGATCATTGGAGAGTTGGGAGTGTGTGACAACAGCCATAACAGGATGTGAAAATAGACTAAGCTAAAGCATTGCATAGGTAAACATTATTTTATGTCTTGTAAACAGGTCACAAGCCTCCCGTGAGAAACAGTTGACCTATTGATCCCTACCGGAACCACCTGACTTCCGGATATAAGGCTGCATGATCATATTGTCTTTGTATTTGTAATAAACGCTGAGATAACTAATAAAACGTTATCGACGCGAGCTTATTGTAAATCAGTTCTATTCATCTTTTCATACGGAATGGTCATCCGACCAAACCATCCCTACTCCAGTGATGGAGCTAACTATAAATTGTTTAAAGTTAACTTAAACTTTGACTTATTTTAAGAAGTAACCTACAAGTCTGATAATTCTATATTGCATTGAAGAGATATGAGATGAACCACAATGTGTGTGTATAACATTCTCACACTAACAATTGGTGGCAGCGATTACAACTATAACAACCAGTGATTACAACTATAACAACCAGCGGTTACAACTGTAATAATTAGCAGTTACAACAGTAATAAATCTACAATTACAACGAAGTATCTACGTCTACCGAAGTAATGAACTCATCGAATATCAGCTATAAATCAGATATAAACTGAGGAACTGGATCTTCAATCAACATACATCATTAAACATCCTAAGAATACGAAGAAATCTCCTTCATCTATATCAACGTTTAATGAACGACTTTCATCATAAACATTCAAGAATCACATCGGGAAGTGAAACATTCAACAACGCACGACGAGAAATCAAGTCGAAGGTCATCTCCCAGCTAAACTCTTGCAAAGCGAGAGAGAGAGAGGACGTGACTTCATTGGATCTTCGCCCATATATACTAAAGCTAAGTACATCCTTTATTCATTAAGTTTTTTGCAGTGAAGTGTTTTATGTCACGAGTCGATCGTCCATTATTGCTGGGGTAAGTTATGTGTAATCTTAATTTTCCTTTATTAAAGGAATCTATATTCAAATACGAATTCTCGTCTGCTGATTTTTTTTTCTATTTGTGCTAATTCTGTTTTCTTTCAGAAGTTCTCGGGAAATATCTTTGTCACATTAACTGTCTTAATATCATCATTTTGGGGGACTTTATTATAATCTGCAACATATCTTTATTGTATAGTGCATATGCGTTTACGCAGTGGATGTCTGTATTCATATAGAGATTTTGATAGACTCGCAAGGAATCGTAGTGATAGAAAAAAGTTAAAGTAAACATGTCGGCACCTGGGACTCCTGGACCCATTAACCCCACTCCCGTGGTAGCGTTGGTGAGTGCTAGATCAGCTATCCTTCCTTTTCAAGGTCAGGTCAATAGGTTCTTACCTCAGAATGGCGAGTCATGGATCTCATCAGTAGATGCTCATTTAAACGCAAAACGCATCACAGACCCATCTGTACAATTACAAGAAGCTTAAAGTTTTATAGACTTTGGTAAAGAAGATGCAAGTGCGTATTTTAGGGGAGTTTCTTTCCAAGAGGCAGTTACATGGGACGATTTCAAAGTTAGGCTACGTGCAATCTATGGCGGTGAGGAAGCTTTAGACGTAGTTTTGACATTAAGAAATTCACTTAATCAAGCCTCTATGACTCAGCTTAATGTTATAGAACGCGCGGCTCTCATTGCCGACAGGCTAAATGAATATCTGGATATTTTAGGTATTTCCACATGGGTTACAGGAGATAACATCGCCGTGAAAGATTTCTTACGATTAATGTATTTAACTTGCATGACAATTATGCGGCCTGAGGATTTAGTGCAGTGTTTTGATAAAAAGTTAACGCCCGAAATACAGAATTAGATGTATATAAACAGATAAAGAAACACATGTCTAATTGTACTGACCTTGATCCCTTGCTTAATCAAGTTTTTGCAAAAAATGAAACTAAGCCACAACAAGTAAACGTAGTTAATAATAATCAAGCTGCAGGGAGAACGTGTTATAATTGCAAACGTCAAGGTCACTTGATTGCAGATTGTAGGACGCGATTTTGTTCGATTCATAATAGTTCAACCCATTCATATAGTCTATGCTACTCGCACAATCAACAACAGAATCCTAGAAACACCCAGACAGTTCCCTTTGGAAATAAAAAGAAAAATACTCAATTTAATAAAAAGAAACAGCCAAACGGCAATGCACTTCAAAATAAAAAACAAACAAATAGTGCTTCAAATAACTCTGTTCCTGGGCCGTCTAGCCAGAACTCACAAGGTTAGACGAATTTTCAGAATATGCAAAGCAAAGCAAATACCACATAGTTAACTCCAATGGGGGAGAGAGTGATGTTGGGTCATTCGTATCAACATCATTTGTATCAAATAATCCATTTAATAATTTACCAGATCATTGTGAGGCACTAGATTTTCCTATAAAACACACGGCCGAATCCAATAAATCAGAGCAGGTTCCCGTAGATTTGCAACAAATTCATACAATAATAAGCCAAAATGAGTTACGACCAACATTATATGCTGTAAATTTAGAACATCGATCCTTCACATTATTTTTTGACTCTGGTAGTCCACGTAATATCATGGATTTAAGGACTCATCACTTGTTATTTTCAAACTTCCCTATCGAGAAGTCCGGAGTAAGGCTCTCGAGTATAGGAAATAATGAATTAAATATAATAGGAGTAACTCATGTTCAGTACAAGGTCGGTAAGCGCACATTTGCCGATACCTTTATCCTATACCTAGGATACCCATCTATGGGCAATCAAAACATTATCTTAGCCCCTGCCAAACACGGCGTGTATATCAAAGGAAAATTTTATAAGTCTTCTAATACCTTAAAATCAGTTTTGGATAAAAAGGAGACGACAAATAAAACTGTAACGTACGTTGAAGAACCAATCACTTGTCTCATGAATAAAGAAATAATATATGCGACCCAACAGAATTCTCGTTCACCCGTAATATCATCTTGCACGCAATCTATCGAGCCGAACGTAACTTCGAATATAATAGTGCGAGTAACGAAAACTTTGCCGGGATCTGAAATATTAATCCTTTCCGACACTTTGAAAACTAACGGATTGTCCGTCACACAAGCTATTTATACAGTCGGCTCACAACAACAATGCAATATTGAAGTCTGTAATCATTTGAATACCACTTTAGTAATTCACAAAAATCAACATATCTTGGATGTGGAAGTTTATAAACATTGCAATCTTACCGCCGCTGAGATCAATCACGCTCAATCAGTTGCGGATGAATCCCTTTTGCAATCTATAAAAAGTAAAATCAGTAAAGACAATCAAGAAGAGGAAATTCAGCAGATTTTTTTTTATCTTTTAAATAAATATCATGATGTTTTCTCCACTACGGATGGATCCTTAGGTAAAACGGATGTCATAGAACACCAAATAAGGTTAAAAGACAAGCAGAAAATTATCTATGTACCCTCGTACAGACTCCCTATGAAATTCCAGAATGAGATAAATGATGAAGTAGGTAAAATGCTAGAAGAAGGAGTCATTAGGAAATCGAACAGCCCTTATAATTTTCCATTAATAGTTGTACCGAAAAAAGATCGAACATGGCGTATCTGTGTAGACTTCCGTCGCTTAAATGAGGAAACGATCCCTGATCGATTCCCAGTGCCATGTACTGACGATATTTTATCATTGCTAGGCAGAACAAATATTTTACCAGTTTGGACTTACATAAGGCTTTCAACAGATGCCATTAGAAGAAGTTAGTATCCCATACACTGCCTTCAGCACAGCCAGGGGACATTGTGAATTTTTGCGTATGCCTTTTGGTTTACGATGTGCTCCCATAATGTTTACTAGAATGATAAACATAGTGTTTGGAGACTTGTTAGGGGACATATTGCATGCCTATATGGACGACCTTGTAATCTTTTCCAATACCTTAGAAGAACATTTACGTAAACTGGAGCTAGTGCTACAGAGACTAAGACAGCATAATTAAGGGTAAAGATTAGTAAGTGAGAATTCTTCAAAACAGAATTAGTCTATTTACGTTTTACGGTGTCTAGTCAAGGTCTTAAAGTAGTCCACGAAAGGTGTCGGCTATCCGTAACTTTCCGATACCTACTAATGGCAAGGGAATACAGCAATTTTTGGGTTGTTGTGGGTATTACAGGCGTTTTATACGCAATTATTCAATAATAGCCACTCCTCTAACCGATCTTACGAAGAAGGACGTAGATTTCATATGGTCTGGACAGGATCAACAGGCGTTTGATACCTTGAAAGATGAACTGTGTAGTTCTCCTATCTTAAAATGTCCTGACTTCGATAAGGAATTCTTCATTGCAACAGATGCCTCAGACCTAGGAGTAGGTGGGGTATTGCTTCAGCAATATGACAAACAGTTTTTCCCGATAGCTTTTTATTCACGTAACCTGACACCTTCCGAAAGTAAATATGCAGTAATAGACAAGGAAGGGCTAGCTATTGTTAATTCACTAGTACATTTTAAGTTCATAATATACGGTTATCCCGTCAAGGTTCTTACTGATCATAAGCCCCTAACCGAGTTCTTTAAAGGCTTTAGTCACAGCCCCAAACGAACTCGGTGGCATTTGATCATTCAAGACTTTGGCGCAAGGATCGGGTATTTACCTGGGAAAGCAAATATCATTGCTGACGCATTATCACGCAACCTCGTGTCATCTTGTACGGAGCCATTAGCTGAATTAATAGATATATCAACATCCATGCCTATTGTTAAAACTGTATCTGAACAGGAAGATCTGGGCTGGAGCGCTGAACTAATACAGACTGAGCAAAGAAAAGATCAGCAATTAGAAAAAATCATAAATTCTTTGAAAGGAAATCCTAAGGAAAAGGAATATATAAAGTATACGCAGCAGAATTATATAATTAAAGATAATATTCTGTGTAGATCCGTGACAAGGAAAACCCGCAATACACCACAGGTGACTAACGACCAGGTAGTGCTACCAATCTCATTTATACCCACTGTCCTAAATTGGTTGCATGCAAATCCATTGCATGGCCACCCAGGGTTCTCCATAATGTCACAGAAAGCCGAATCATTGTTTTATTGGCATACGATGCTTACAGATATAAAAAAGCACATAGCTAATTGTCGCACTTGTCAGGAAAACAAAGGGCACATGAAGACACCTGTCAGGCTAGGGGCTCATCCCGTGCCCAATCAACCCTTTGAAAGAGTACATTTAGATTTATTAACAGGGTTTTTATGAGTCAGACAGAGGAAATAAGCACCTCTTAGTAATTATAGATGCTTTGACTCGATATACAGAACTGATAGCCCTTAAAACTAAAACCGCGATTGAATGCGCTAGGAAGTTTTACGAGTGCTACATTTGTAAACATGGAATTCCACACATGATAATCTCAGACTCGGGTGGAGAATTCAATAATCATTCCCTTAACTCATTGTGTGAATTCCTTGGCATAAAGAAAATCAATACCATGATCTATCACCCAGAGTCGAATTGGCTAGTGGAAAGAGCAAATAGGAAGGATCAGACCCCAACTGGGATATTGCCATACCTGCGGTACTAAGTACTCTGAATCACTCATATCGTGTATCTATTAAAATGTCACCGCACGAGGCAATGTATGGTACCCCAGCTAGAACGCCTTTCCATGTATTAACGCCTACAGCTAATTTATCAAATCCTTTAAAGGATGTTATGAATGCCAGCATAAGTCGTTATGATATCCTTTGAAAGAATCTAGAAGAATCACAAATCATAATGATAAAATTTCGAAGCCAACTAAAACATATACCGTGGGTGATAAGGTATACATACAAGTACACGTACGCAAAGGACTCAATTACAAACTGACACCTAAGTTTGAAGGCCCGTTTAACATTTTAGAAACATTAACGGCCAATAGATTTAGAGTTCAAAACGTATCCCAACCCACTGATGAGAGAATCGTACCATTGGCTCACATAAGAAATTAAAATAAGATAGAAGGAAGTGAGGGAAATTTTTGTATCTATGAAACTTGTATCATATTTGTGTGTAAACATTTTTTATTACAACAGGAGTAATTACATATATTTTTCTCATTGCAGGTTTCCAAACTGAAGTCTTTATTGTTAGGAGTGATATTGTTCGTTCAGACATTTTTTTCGTGTGGGAAGAGCCCTAAAACTAAAATTATAGATTTTAAATATGGCACTATTGTAGAGAGAACAGAAGACTTTTCATTACAGCAAGCAATATAATTATAGAAGTAAATATGCAAGCGATTTTCCTCCCAGAGGATGACGTCACTAGCTTAAAAAGCGACCTGTCAAGATTCGCTGCTTCATTAAATGAAATGCATCGACGTCATTTTACTTTTAATACAGAGAGTTCGCTTGCACCAACATTAAGCGTTGCAGAAATGTTATCATACGACTTGCAAAATAAAACTGACGAGGCAGAAGCTCTGGCTCGTGACCTACTTATGTGGACAGTGCAACACAATAACCTTGAAAGACGTAACCCGTTTATTTTTGCTGCACTAAACATCTTTGGATCTATTGCAAGTTTAGGCTTAGGAATTTCAAATCTTCTTAAAATCAGTAATCAAAATAATAAAATTGAGTTTTTAGAACATGAAAACGAACTAGTTTTATCAGAACTGAGGAATCAATTAACATCAAGTAATCAAATAATGAGTTTGGTGAACGAACATTCTAGTAATATCAGTCAGACTATAGAAGTACAAAACTTGCTGGCAACGTTAACGTATTATAATTCAAAAATAGATC
>NC_090742.1:44288202-44293202 GCF_036898095.1 Palaemon carinicauda
CCTTATCTGCTGGTCCCATTGATTGATAGCCTCTCTAGGGAACTTCTGAAGACGTGGAATTTAAGGTTCACTTTACTTCCTTCATTCTATGATGGCTGCCTAAGGTGAATTGACAGTTAAAATAACGCTCGATCCTAGAGAAATTTCTTGATGCCGGGTCAATGGTAGGCTAAGATTCAAAGGTTTAAAGGCCACTCGGGTGGCAGAGGTAAATCTTTGCTCTCCTCCCAAACTAAGCCCAGGTAGAGCCAGGCATTGACTACCGATGACCCCTCAACTCACCCCCCCCCCCCCCCCCCCCCCCACCTTCCTTAGCTAACAAGTATGGTAGGGTGGAGTTCACTCATGACGCCGAATTTTGATAGCTCGTCCTACGCTTGATAGGGACATTGGGGTGTCCTTCCCATATTCCCATAGGACCTACAAGAATTATAAATGGAAAACAGAAAATATTGACTGACGAAAACTCTTTTAGTGTCGAGGTATTAATAAGAGATAGTGTTATGATCATGATGATGGCAGAAAATGGGAAATCGTAAATAAGATTCGATGCAGTTGTCCAAATTAATTAAAGAATATTTAATTACCATTCATTAATTTTGGAAACCCGTCCAATAGCATTGGCAGACGTATGACTCTCTGCCCCTCGGGGTGTGGGGGGGGGAGGGTTGAATCTCTTGTGTGCATATCTATCCAAGTAGTCAGCCGACTAGAACAGCAAATCCTTTATTAAATTGTCACTCTAATGGAGAAAGGAAGTCTGGGAATATCTGAGAGAGTGGATGAGAGGACTGTAAATGATTACTAACCATTATTTAATTAAGACTTTAGGTTGATGATATCAGAAATTTGGGCATATATAACATAGATCAGTAAAAGTGAAAATTTAAGACCTTTAAGAGGAGACGAAACGGGAGAGCCGATCTGATGAGCAAGGACAGAAATTGTCTTGATCGTTTGTTTTGAAGGATTTTGATGGAATAGATCCATCAGGGCATCCAACCTTTAAATAGGTATAATTAGTGGAGAGGGCGGTGTTAGAACTCCCCCTCGCTGATTAACAGCGTTATCCCTAATGCCTCTTGCCTATCACGATTTAGGAAGAGACGCCTCTGATAAATGAAAAGCATTTTCCAGTATTTTTTTTTTTTTTTAGCTTAATTTTGCTTATTTCCGTTCCAAGTACCTTACATGATTATTTTTTGTTCTTTAGAGCACAGCTTTTAATCCTACTACCACAAAACCCACCCAGAAAGCTTTCCATTTTTCCCTAAAACTTGCTAAAGCGAACGTGCATTTTTTCCGCGCCAAAATGCCCCAAGACCGCTGATGAAAATTGCCTGATGCATGAAATCTCTCATTGTTTACATCGACCTTGTTCACAAACAATCGCACTTTTACACATTTTTCTATTTTTTTCGTGTATGGTATTTTTTCGGCATTCAAATTACGGAAGATTCTCTGGTATTTTTTCAGATAGAATTTCTTTCAATCCGACTATGGAACTGAATGTTTTTCAATCGCCGGAAAATTTTTCAACAAGTTTTTCCGTTTATTTTTGTACGATTAAAGGGGGACGTATTTTAGGTGCAAGCGCTTACCATAAAATATTTTAACAGCTATTTCAAGAACTATAAAAAAAAAATTCTCTCTCTCTCTCTCTCTCTCTCTCTCTCTCTCTCTCTCTCTCTCTCTCTCTCTCTCTCTCTCTCTCTCTCTCTCTCTCTCTCTCTCTCTGTTCTAAATGAAAAAGAAATCTTAAATGAATTATTGAAAGTTATTTAAAGAGAGGCACAATTGTCTACATTCTCACTCTCGCGAACTTTTTTTAAAGCAATGGAATAAAATCATTAGCCATAATAAGGCAACGTTTCTGTGTTGTGAAATTCTAGTATTTTCTTCAGAAAAATTTTTTTGCAATCTCAGAAAATATAAAATATTTTTAAAGCTACAATGTTTTATCATAATGTGACCATTTTCCTTATTTTGTTTTGAAGATTAAGATTTTGTGACTATTATTATTATTATTTTTATTATTATTGTTATTATTATTATTATTATTATTATTATTATTATTATTATTATTATTATTATTAGCTAAGCTACAGCCCTAGTTGGAAAAGCAGGATGCCCAAGGGCTCCAGCAGGGAGAGATATTCTAAGAAACCAATGTGATCAGAGTCCAGAATTTAGATAATTAAATGGTGAAGCATTTGAGCTTGATGAATTAAGGTTTTGAATTGTGATAGCTAAGCAATGTGACCTAAATTCTCAGGACAATACCACCTATGGGGTAATCATTCTTTTCGATAATTCCCATATGTGTATGGAGTATGCTGTATGTGTTTACTTGTAGCCAAGTCTGATTATCTAGGCATTTCAAATATAAACAGTCTTCCTGTTCGAACAGACAAAGGAAACCTCAGCTGTGTTGTCTAAATGCGAGGATCTTACTGCACAGATAGTGGCACGAACTTCCGACCTCAAGTCCTTCAGGATTGAGGTTCAGGTAGCCTAAGGATTTAGCACTCGCCCCTTATCTGCTGGTGTCATTGATTGATAGCCTCTCTAGGGAACTTCTGAAGACGTGGAATTTATGGATCACTTTACATCCTTCATTTTATGATGGCTGCCTAAGACTAAATTGGCATTGCTGAATAAGGTATCAGTTAAAAAAAAAAAATCACGTGCGAACCAAGAGACATTTTTTGATGATGGCTCAATGATTCAAAGGATTAAAGGCCACTCTTCGGCGGCAGAGCTAAAGTTTCTGTCTCCACCCAATCTAAGGCCAGGAAGGACTATGAATTGACTACTGAGGACTTAAACCCTGAACTCCCCAGCCCCCAATACTCCGTAGTTAGCAAGTATGGTAAAGTTCACTCATGATCTCGATTGTTAGTAGCTTGTACTGCGCTTGGAACGGAAATTAAGGCGTCCTTCCCATAGGACCTACAAGAATAAAAAATGTAAAACAGAAGATTTTGGCAGACGAAACCTCTTTCAGTGTCGAGGTAAAAATAACTGATATTGTTACGGTTTGGTGTGGCCAGAAAATCGTAAACAAGATTCAAGGCCGTTCAACAAATTAGTTTAAGGTTATTTAATAATCATTCATTAGTTTTAGAAAGCCGTCCAATTGCATTGCCAGACGGATAACTTTCCGTCCCTCGGGGAGGGGTCGAGAAGGGATGAAATTGTGTGCATATCTATCTAAATATTCACTCGACCTTTTTGACAGGTCTTGTACACTAGTACTAACCATAATTAACTAAGCGGGATTTTGAATGCGTTTGAGCGAGAACAGCAAAATCTTTTATTACAATGTCACCCTGATAGTGAAAGGAAATCTGAGAATATCCTGTTGAGTGTAGAGGTGAGAGGACTGTAAATGATTACTAACCATTATCTTATAAAGTCCTTAGGTTGATAATATCAGAAATTTTGGGTATATATAGCATAGATCAGTGAAAATGAAAAATTAAAACCTTTAAGAGGAGGCAAAACGGGAGAGCCGATCTAGTGAGCAAGGACAGAAATTGCCTTGATCGTTTGTTTTGAAGTGTTTTGATGGAATAGATCAATCAGGGCATCCAACCCTTAAATAGGTATAATTATAGGAGGAGGGGACTCCAAACCCCCGCCCCCCCTAGCTGATTAATACCACTGTCTCTGTTTTCTTGTCTATCACGATCTAGGAAAAAAACTCCCCTAATAAGGGAAAATCATTATCCAGTATTATTTCTTTTGGTCTGACCGTAAGTTAACTTAATTTTACTTATTTTCATTCCTAGTACCTTACATGATTATTTTCAATTCTTCTAAAGAGCACAGTATTTCATCCCACGACCACAATACCCACCCAGGAAGCTTTCCATTTTTCCCCAAAACTTGCTAAAGCTAACGTGCATTTTTTCTGCGCCAAAATGCCCCGAGACCGCTGCTAAAAATTGCCTGATGCATGAATCTCTCCTTGTTTATATCGACCTTGTTCACAAACAATCGCACATTTTCACAATTTGGATTTTTTTCGTGTATAGTATTTTTTTTTCGGCATTCAAATTAGGGAAGATTCTCGAGTATTTTTTCAAATGGTATTTCTTGCATTCCGAATATGGAACTGTGTATGTTTTTCAATCGCTGGGGAATTTTTCAACAAAATTTGCATTTTATTTTTGTACGACGAAAGTAGGACTTATTTTAGGTGCAGTCCTTACTATAAAATAATTTTTATAGTTATTTTTAGCATTATTAAAATCTCTCTCTCTCTCTCTCTCTCTCTCTCTCTCTCTCTCTCTCCTCTCTCTCTCTCTCTCTCTCTCTCTCTCTCTCTCTCTCTCTCTCTCTTTACACTACCAATAATTCTGTTCCAATTGAAAAAGGAATCTGAAATGAGTTATTTCAAGTTATTTGAAGAAGCAACAAACTTGTTGCCTTCATTGTATCATTGTAAGTGTTCAGTTCCAAAAAAATTATGTTATTAGTCTTTTTCTAAATAAATGGTGAAACATTTGGGTTTAATGCATTATGGTTTTGAATTTTGATAACTAAACAATGTGACCTAAATTCTCAGGGCATTACCTGGGAACAGAATAATAAATCAGTGTGATCCGCCGGATATTGATGTATACCGAATTTTATGGTAATTGTTCTGTTTAATATATTCAACTAAATAGCTAGAATTATATAAAATTATTAAAAAAAAAAAATCAGTAATGATAGTAATGTTCAGCCTTTGTTTTTCAAGAAATACGTTGACTTCAGATTAATTGATTAGCATATTGATGTACAGACTGACTATTCTGATGATACATCATTTTACTTGGTTGTGAAGAAATCAGGACTGATGGAGGATCTTAAAACGAAATATAAGTATTGTTTTTTTCTTTTTTTCTCTTTTTTTCGAAGAAAGAATCGTTGGGGAATGTTAAAATGGAGATATCGGTTTCATAAATATACCTTGAAAGAAACTGTTATGACAGATTCCTTTTAAAGGTTGC
>NC_090742.1:44298202-44302526 GCF_036898095.1 Palaemon carinicauda
TTATATGTTTCTCAAAAGTAAATTTGCTGTCAAGAATCACGCCTAAAATTTTGAAAGAGTCATACAAATTTAAAGAAACATTATCAATACTGAGATCCGGATGTTGAGGAGCCACCGTCCTTGACCTACTTACAATCATACTTTGAGTTTTGTTAGGATTCAACTTCATACCCCATAATTTGCACCATGCACTAATTTTAGCTAAATCTCTATTAAGGGATTCACCAACCCCAGATCTACATTCAGGTGATGGAATTGATGCAAAGAGAGTAGCATCATCTGCATATGCAACAAGCTTATTTTCTAGGCCAAACCACATGTCATGTGTATATAGTATGAAAAGTAATGGGCCAAGAACACTACCCTGTGGAACACCGGATATCACATTCCTATACTCACTATGGTGCCCATCAACAACAACTCTTTGAGATCTACTACTTAAAAAATCAATAATAATGCTAAGAAACGACCCACCCACTCCCAACTGTTTCAGTTTGAAAACAAGGGCCTCATGATTAACACGGTCAAAGGCAGCACTAAAATCAAGGCCAATCATACGAACTTCCCGACCACAATCAAGGGATTTCTGTACTGCATTGGAGATTGTAAGAAGGGCATCACATGCTCCAAGGCCTTTCCGAAAACCAAATTGCAAACTAGGGAATAGATGATTACCTTCAGCAAACCTATTAAGACGTTTTGCCAGAAGACGTTCAAAAACTTTAGATAATATGGGAGTTATGGAAATTGGGCGGTAATCAGTGGGACTTGAGCTACCACAAACACATTTACATAGAGGAGTAACATTACCAATTCTCCAACAAGTGCTAAAAGCTCCTCTTCTTGCTAACTTGCGTAAAATAACAGATAACTTTGGAGCTAAGAAATCTGCTGTCTTTATAAAAAACAAAGGAAAAATACCATTAGGGTCTACACCTCCATAAGCATCAAGGTCCATCAACAGAGCTTTAATCTCACGAGATCGAAAAGCTAAACTAGTTAGTTTAGCCTCAGGAAAACAGGAATGAGGAAGTTCAAGTTTTTCATTACTCTGTTTACTGTCAAAAACATCAGCCAAAAGGGTTGCCTTTTCCTTTGGACAGTGAGTGACTGAGCCATCTGGTTTAAGTAAAGGAGGAACTGTTGCATCTACACCAAAGAGTGCAGATTTAAGGGTAGACCACCATTTATGTTCCTGAGTTGTACCAGAGAGGGTTTCTTTTATGATTAAATTGTACTCCTTTTCAGTTGAGGCATAAACTCTCTGAGCAAAAGCTCGAAGCTGAGTATAGTTGTTCCAGGTCAAATCTGATCTGTTACCCTTCCAAAGGTGATAGGCCTCCTGCTTCTCCAAATAAGCACGTCTACAATCATCATTGAACCACGGTTTGTCCTTCATTCGGTACCTTAGCACACGAGAAGGGATACGCCTATCAATTATGTTGACTAGATTCTCATTCAAAGGGACAACAGGATCTACACTATTATATAATTGTGACCAATTCAAGCGCAAAAGATCATGCAAAATCCCATTCCAGTCTGCTTGGGATTTCATATAAATTTTACAAGAATATGATATATCAGGGACAGGCTGCTCAGTCTTCACTAATAATGAAATAAAGGCATGATCAGAAGTCCCGACTGGAGAACCAACCTTACTAGTTATAACGCCAGGGGAGTCAGTGTATACGAGGTCCAAGCAATTACCAGACCTGTGAGTAGCTTCATTTATGATTTGCTCACAGCCTGATTCTGAGGCAAAGTCTAAAGCTCTTAAGCCATGGCGATCGGTAGGAGAGATAGAACTCAACCACTCCCTATGGTGAGCATTAAAATCACCAACAAAGACAAACGAAGCCTTTCTATCATCTTCTTGTATCTTAGCCATAATGGTAAGAAGACAATCAAAGATAGAATCATCCATGTCTGGATTCCGGTAGATTGAACACAAATAAAAGTTATTATGCCTGCCACAAACTTTTATTACCTGAATCTCATGACATCCACATTGATAGCAGGACTTATGAGAAGCAGGGTACTCGGTCCTAATATACACCGCCATTCCCCTGGCCCTAGGAATGGAATCACGTTTCAGCATTATTGGCTTCTTAAAACCAGTTATAAGGAGCTCAGATGAGTGCCTCATATTAGAAACCAAAGTTTCTGAGCACAAAAGAATATCATACTGTCTGGACGCAACTGTAAGGTCTCGGATATTTGCATGAAGACCACGAATATTGCAATACAGAAGACGACATTGACGAAATCTAGGACGTACTGGTCCCGGATTTTGCTCAATGTCTCCAGACAGCATAAGAATTAATAGAAATAAAAAAGAGACATCATACTTAAAAACTAGATTAACAAGAATTAAAACAAAAACAATATGTACAGAATAATAATAAAAGTGATTGATGATATCCATAGACTATAGTAAAAAGTCGGAAAAACTGGTCAACATGGAGGAGCCGATACACCATGCAAGGCTAAATACCCTCCAGGATAGCCACTTCAACTGAAGGGAGGACAGTAAGGATGGTTTTGAGAAGAAAAAATCAGAAAAAGGAAAAGACAACCTCTTGATAAACCACCAGGCATCCATGGCCCTTCTATTAAGCCTGCCCAACACACACCATTTCAAAAAAACAAGAGGAAGAAAAAAAAATAAGATAGAATAGTGTGCCCGAGTGTACCCTCAAGCAAGAGAACTCTAACCCAAGACAGTGGAAGACCATGGTACAGAGGCTATGGCACTACCCAAGACTAGAGGACAATGGTTTAATTTTGGAGTGTCCTTCTCCTAGAAGAGCTGCTTACCATAGCTAAAGAGTCTCTTCTACCCTTACCAAGAGGAAAGTACTGTACACTGAACAAATTGCAGTGCAGTAAATTAACCCCTTGGTGAAGAAGTGTTAAGTATCTCATTGTTGTCAGATGTATGAGGAAAGACGAGAATATGTAAAGAATAGGCCAGACTATTCCGTGTAAGTGTAGGCAAAGAAAAAATAAGCCGTGACTAGAGAGAGGGGTCCAATGCAATAATGTCTGGCCAGTCAAAGGATCCAATACCTCTCTAGTGGTAGTATCTCATCTTATCGAGTTAATGAGATGAAGATTTGTGAAAACAACGGTAACGTTGTTTATGAGGGAGACCTTCTTTAAACATGTCTCATGAAAAATAATTATGCAATAAGCAAATTTTATTTTACAATGGCTGATTGCAAATGAGATCATGTTAAAAGACGAGAAATTTCAACGGCCATTTGTAACATTACTTTGACTGTCAAAGGAATATGTTCATTTTGTCCATAGATTTTGTAAAGAGATGTACAGTATATAGGTTAACATTTCAATAGGTCATTACTCACAAAAACGTAAATAATACGACAAACAAGGAAGAGGAGATTAAGAAACCAAGTAGGAATGATGAGAGAAATATCATAACAGTCTTCAGGTGATATACAAACCAAAGCTAGATTACGAAAGCAAATGGAAGACTGATAAGTTTTACTGTGATTTATAATTGAAATGATGATAGTTGTTGTGGTTTGTTGGTAACGTCTCTGCCTGGTGATCGCCAGACTAAGGTTAGTCCCCGCACAAACTCTTCAAGTTTATTTAGTGACAGTAACCTCATTATTCTTTTGAGCTAAGGATGGGGTGAAGTTTGGGGGAGCATATTAGCCTACCTGCTGAGCTATCAGTAGCCATTGCCTGGCCCTCCCTGGTCCTTGGGTGGAGAGGTAGCTTGGGCGCTGATGATATGATATATGGTCAGTCTCTAGGGCATTGTCCTGCTTGATCGGGCATTGTCACTGCACCTTGCCTCTGTCTTTCATGAGTGCCCTTTAAACCTGTAAACTTTCGCTGACATTTCAGATTACATGCTACAGATGTCGGCTGAATGTGGTTGATGACGTTATATGATTTCGTGAATAAATAAAAAAGTCAAAAGAAGAAAATATTTGAATCTATAAATATACATTAATTTTCCATTCTCGGTAAAAGCGCAAAAAGAATGTGGAACAATCTGTGAAAAAATGGCATTTATTGAAATAATGTCTGTGAGGTCTAAAAACGTTAAAAGCAAAAGGGTAAGATTTTTTTTTTTTTGTCATTTGGTGAGAAGTTGGATTAAACTATGTTAAGATGTAGCCATATTTAAGAGGCAGAGAGAGAGAGAGAGAGAGAGAGAGAGAGAGAGAGAGAGAGAGAGAGAGAGAGAGAGAGAGATAGAGGTTATTGTACATTAGAAGTCCAGCAAGAGGGACACTAAGAGAGAGATGAAATGGAATATGCATTATTAGTTGAGCAATGACAGTTT
>NC_090742.1:44303026-44305526 GCF_036898095.1 Palaemon carinicauda
AGAGATAGTGTTATGATCATGATGATGGCAGAAAATGGGAAATCGTAAATAAGATTCGATGCAGTTGTCCAAATTAATTAAAGAATATTTAATTACCATTCATTAATTTTGGAAACCCGTCCAATAGCATTGGCAGACGTATGACTCTCTGCCCCTCGGGGTGTGGGGGGGGGAGGGTTGAATCTCTTGTGTGCATATCTATCCAAGTAGTCAGCCGACTAGAACAGCAAATCCTTTATTAAATTGTCACTCTAATGGAGAAAGGAAGTCTGGGAATATCTGAGAGAGTGGATGAGAGGACTGTAAATGATTACTAACCATTATTTAATTAAGGACTTTAGGTTGATGATATCAGAAATTTGGGCATATATAACATAGATCAGTAAAGTGAAAATTTAAGACCTTTAAGAGGAGACGAAACGGGAGAGCCGATCTGATGAGCAAGGACAGAAATTGTCTTGATCGTTTGTTTTGAAGGATTTTGATGGAATAGATCCATCAGGGCATCCAACTTTAAATAGGTATAATTAGTGGAGAGGGCGGTGTTAGAACTCCCCTCGCTGATTAACAGCGTTATCCCTAATGCCTCTTGCCTATCACGATTTAGGAAGAGACGCCTCTGATAAATGAAAAGCATTTTCCAGTATTTTTTTTTTTTTTAGCTTAATTTTGCTTATTTCCGTTCCAAGTACCTTACATGATTATTTTTTGTTCTTTAGAGCACAGCTTTTAATCCTACTACCACAAAACCCCCCAGAAAGCTTTCCATTTTCCCTAAAACTTGCTAAGCGAACGTGCATTTTTTCCGCGCCAAAATGCCCCAAGACCGCTGATGAAAATTGCCTGATGCATGAAATCTCTCATTGTTTACATCGACCTTGTTCACAAACAATCGCACTTTTACACATTTTTCTATTTTTTTTCGTGTATGGTATTTTTTCGGCATTCAAATTACGGAAGATTCTCTGGTATTTTTTCAGATAGAATTTCTTTCAATCCGACTATGGAACTGAATGTTTTTCAATCGCCGGAAATTTTTCAACAAATTTTTCCGTTTATTTTTGTACGATTAAAGGGGGGACGTATTTTAGGTGCAAGCGCTTACCATAAAATATTTTAACAGCTATTTCAAGAACTATAAAAAAAAAATTCTCTCCTCTCTTCTCTCTCTCTCTCTCTCTCTCTCTCTCTCTCTCTCTCTCTCTCTCTCTCTCTCTCTCTCTCTGTTCTAAATGAAAAAGAAATCTTAATGAATTATTGAAAGTTATTTAAAGAGAGGCACAATTGTCTACATTCTCACTCTCGCGAACTTTTTTAAAGCAATGGAATAAAATCATTAGCCATAATAAGGCAACGTTTCTGTGTTGTGAAATTCTAGTATTTTCTTCAGAAAAATTTTTTTGCAATCTCAGAAAATATAAAATATTTTTAAAGCTACAATGTTTTATCATAATGTGACCATTTTCCTTATTTTGTTTTGAAGATTAAGATTTTGTGACTATTATTATTATTATTTTATTTTTATTATTATTGTTATTATATTATTATTATTATTATTATTATTATTATTATTATTATTATTAGCTAAGCTTCAGCCCTAGTTGGAAAAGCAGGATGCCAAGGGCTCCAGCAGGGAGAGATATTCTAAGAAACCAATGTGATCAGAGTCCAGAATTTAGATAATTAAATGGTGAAGCATTTGAGCTTGATGAATTAAGGTTTTGAATTTTGATAGCTAAGCAATGTGACCTAAATTCTCAGGACAATACACCTATGGGGTAATTCTTTTCGATAATTCCCATATGTGTATGGAGTATGCTGTATGTGTTTACTTGTAGCCAAGTCTGATTATCTAGGCATTTCAAATATAAACAGTCTTCCTGTTCGAACAGACAAAGGAAACCTCAGGTGTGTTGTCTAAATGCGAGGATCTTACTGCACAGATAGGGGCACGAACTTCCGACCTCAAGTCCTTCAGGATTGAGGTTCAGGTAGCCTAAGGATTTAGCACTCGCCCCTTATCTGCTGGTGCCATTGATTGATAGCCTCTCTAGGGAACTTCTGAAGACGTGGAATTTAAGGATCACTTTACATCCTTCATTTTATGATGGCTGCCTAAGACTAAATTGGCATTGCTGAATAAGCGTATCAGTTAAAAAAAAATCACGTGCGAACCAAGAGACATTTTTTGATGATGGGTCAATGATTCAAAGGATTAAAGGCCACTCTTCGGCGGCAGAGCTAAAGTTTCTGTCTCCACCCAATCTAAGGCCAGGAAGGACTATGAATTGACTACTGAGGACTTAAACCCTGAACTCCCCAGCCCCCAATACTCCGTAGTTAGCAAGTATGGTAAAGTTCACTCATGATCTCGATTGTTAGTAGCTTGTACTGCGCTTGGAACGGAAATTAAGGCGTCCTTCCCATAGGGCCTACAAGAATTAAAAATGTAAAACAGAAGATTTTGGCAGACGAAACCTCTTTCAGTGTCGAGGTAAAA
>NC_090742.1:44310526-44313026 GCF_036898095.1 Palaemon carinicauda
AGACGGGATGTTGACTAATAGTGTTCATCTCAAAGCTTCGGGAGACGACGATTCGTCTCTGAAAGACCTTTGTTGTTGTCGTCAATGATACTTCGCAGAACTGTCTGTCCCCTTTGTCGAGTGAGTCGAGTTAGAGAAGTCCCTGACGACAAGTTGCAAGTTGCAATTGAGGATTTGGATGAAGCTGATTTGCTTCTTTTGTACAGGGCGTAGTTAGTCTCACGTTAAGGGTTGTGGTGGTCTATAGGTAATGTCCCTGTCTGGCAATCTGCCGGACTTCGGTTCAAGTCCTGTTCAAGCTCGATATTTTCCTGTAGTGTCTGCAACCTCACCATCCCTGTAAGCTAAGGATGTTGGGGTGTGTAGCTGCCTATTCATCAGCAGCCATTATCTGGACCTCCCTGGTCCTAGCTTGGGTGGAGAGGGGCTTGGGTACTAGTCATATGTATATATGGTCAGTCTCCTGGGCATTGTCCTGCCTGCTAGGGCAATGTTACAGCCCCTTGCCTCCGCCATTCATGAGCTACCTTTAAAAAATTGCGTAAGACTGTCATATTACATTGAAAGTTAATGGTAGGTATAGCTAGAAAATGTTTTGTCATTTCATTGAATAGAATTCATGTACGGCGCATCGTTCCATCTCGGCACAGTTCTTGAAAAGCGTAACTGGTAACTCCAGGTTCCGGAGATCCTTCATTTACCAGTGGTGGTTCCAGGCTCTTTCCAGAATGGAGGAAAAGGAAATGTCATAAACCTGAGTACAATACACGTGACAGGAACTGAGTCAATCCATTTTTTTTTCCTTCATTGGTTTTCATTTGTCACAAAAAAAATGTATTTACCTGTTTGATTGAGAGACAGGCATTTAATTTTGCAGGCCTGTTCACATGCATAAGTTATTGGATTTTTTATTTATTGTTATTTGGTTATTTCTGCCTTTTTCGTGTAGATTAATGGTTTTAACGAGTTAATGATATAAAGATTTGTGAAAACAACGGTAACGTTAATTATGAGGGAGACCATCTTTAAACATGTCTCGTGAAAAATAATGACTTGTGATTAGCAGATTTTATTTTGCAATGTTCGATTGCAAATGAGATTATGTGAAAAGATGGAACTTTAACGGCCATTTGTAACATTTCTTTTGACAGCAAGAGGAATATGTTCACTTTGTCCATAGCTTTTGTGAAGAGATGTATAGTATATAGGTTAACATTTCAATAGGTCATGTCTCACAGACACGTGAATAATACTAGTAACTAGGAAGAGGAGATTAAGAAACCAAGTAGAAATGAGAAAAATATCATGACAGTCTTCGGATGATATACAAACCAAATAAAGATAACGATAGCGAATGGAGTTCTGATAAGTTTTACTGGTGATCGTCAGACTGGAGTTAGTCCTTTAGTGACTGTAACCTCACCATTCTTGTGAGCTAAGGATGGGTTGGGGTTTGGGGGAGCCTATAGGACTAACTGCTGAGCCATCAGTAGCCATTGCCTGGCCCTCCCTGGTCCTTGGGTGGAGAGGTAGCTTGGGCGCTGATTATATGATATATGGTCAGTCTCTAGGGCATTGTCCTGCTTGATCGGGCATTGTCACTGTCCCTTGCCTCTGTCTTTCATGAGTGCCCTTTAAACCTTTAAACTTTTCGCTGACATTTCAGATTACATGCTACAGATGTCGGCTGAATGTCGGTGATGACATTGTATGATTTCGTGAATAAATGAAAACGTCAAAAGAAGAAAATATTTGAATCTATAAATATACGTTAATTCTCCATTCTCGGTAAAAGCGCAAAAAGAATGTGGAACAATCTGTGAAAAAATGGCATTTATTGAAATAATGTCTGTGAGATCTAAAAACGTTAAAAGCAAAAGGGTAAGATTTTTTTTGTTATTTGATGAGAAGTTGGATCAAACTATGTTAAGATGTAGCCATATTTAAGAGGCAGAGAGAGAGAGAGAGAGAGAGAGAGAGAGAGAGAGAGAGAGAGAGAGAGAGAGATAGATAGAGGTTATTGTACATTAGAAGTCCAGCAAGAGGGACACTAAGAGAGAGATGAAATGGAATATGCATTATTAGTTGAGCAATGACAGTTTCTGTTCAAGTTGAAGTAATTGACGGTCTATGCAAGGATCAGACTTGTTGCTAGTACTGCTTATGTGTAGGGCATAATTGTGAAGTTCTCTGAAATTTTATTTTCATTTAAAAAGCAAGATGTCCTTTAAGATACAATCGAAATTAATCTTACCCATAAAAATAACTCCCCTGGGGATGGAGTCATAATTTTTTTTTCCGGTAAGTCGTTTGGCTTTCGCAGTAAGCGCCGGTACCAAATAGATGGCTCTTTTACAGAACATTTTATACTTACTTGATGTAACGTTGATTTTCTCGGGCAATTCGGTCCTAAGCCCATCTACAGAAGCCTCTCCGCCAAGGTCTTTTTCTGACCGGACGGTTGTTTCAAGCCATTTTGAGCCTTGACGTCCCCTGCCAC
>NC_090742.1:44318026-44325526 GCF_036898095.1 Palaemon carinicauda
GTTCCAATGCCAGGAGGAACCACACGCTGTTCGGCCACTTGTGGGCCACTATTGCCGCTACCCCTTGAAGGATCTCAGTTTGTTGAGGACCCTCAACAGAAGGTTGTGAGGAGGGAACAGATAAATCTTGGACCATCTGTTCCAGTCGAGGGACATCGCGTCCACTGCTTCCGCTAAGGGGTCCTCGTACGGGGCACGTACAGGGGCAACTTCTTGTTGTCTTTCGTCGCAAAGAGGTCTATCTGCAGTTCTGGGACTGATTCAGAATGAAGGAGAATGATCCTGCGTCTAAGGACCATTCCGACTCTATCGGTGTGAACCTGGATAGAGCGTCCGCTGTCACATTGCGGACCCCTTGAAGGTGAACTGCCGACAGGTACCACTTCTTCTTTTCCGCCAATCGGAAGACGGCCAACATCACCTGGTTGAGAGGTGGTGACCTCGATCCTTGTCGATTCAAGTATCTCACAACTACCTCGCTGTCTATCACCAACCTTATGTGGATCGAGTGACGCGGGGAGACTTTCTTTAAGGTAAGGAGCACTGCCCTAGCTTCTAGAAAGTTTTATGTGAAAGGTCTTGAATAGCTTGGACCAAGTCCCCTGGACTTTTTTCCGATGAGAGTGACCTCCCCATCCCTCCTTCGAGGCGTCTGAGTGAATCGTCACCGACGGGGGAGGTGGCTGAAGAAGAACCGACTTCTTTAGATGTCTGGCTTGGGACCAAGGCCTGAGAAGAGTACTTAGCCGAAGCGGCTGGTCTTCTCAGATCTCTTCGCGCGTTTGATGCATAACTTCTCCAAACTCCGATTGCATCCTTTAGCTGTGCTCTTAGCACTGGGTCTGTCACCGAAGCAAACTGGAGAGAGCGCAGTACCCTCTCCTGCTCGTGTCTTGATATCCTTTCGGAATCTAGAAGTCTCTTGACAGAACCCGCTATCTCCTTCCTTTTCTTCGCCGGGGTGGAGAAACGGTGTGACAAAAGGTCCCAGTGGATTCCCAGCCACTGGAACTTTTGAGATGGAGAAAGTCGAGACTTTTTCTGTTGATCTTGAAGCCTAGGTACTCTAGGAACTGGATCACTTGACTGGAAGCTTGCAAGCATTCTGTCTCGGATGCTGCCCACACCAACCAGTCGTCCAGGTAGGCTACTACCTGAATTCCCTTTAGGCGTAATTGTTTGAGAGCTACGCTCGCAAGCTTCGTAAAAATCCTTGGGGCTATGTTTAGCCCGAATGGCATGGCTCCGAAGGCGTATAGTCTTCGTTGTAGCCTGAACCCTAGGTAGGGGGAGAGTCGATGACTAATTGGAATGTGCCAATAGGCGTCTGACAAGTCTATAGAGACGGAATATGCCCTCTTGGGCAGTAAGGTCCTTATGTGTTGCAGTGTTAGCATTTTGAATTTGCAATTCACTATGAACTTGTTGAGTGGCGACAAGTCCAGAATGACTCTGAGCTTTTCCGAGTCTTTCTTGGGAACACAAAACAGCCTCCCTTAGAAATTGATGGGCTTCACCCTTCGGATCACCTTTTTTTTTTTTTTTTTTTAACAGTTCTTGAACGTACTCCTCCATAACGGGGGTGGAGTGTTGGAAAAACCGAAGGCACGGGGGTGGAGTGCTGTACCAGCTCCCGCCCAGTCCATTCTTGAGTAGGCTGTGGGCCCAGGGATCGAAGGTCCACCGATCCCGAAATTTCAGAAGTCTCCCTCCTACCGGTATCACCTCACTTGGACTGCCGTCCTGAGGTCTTGCCTTCATGACCACGACCACCCCTGAATCCCCTTCCCCTTGAGGGGCGTCTAGACGAGCCTCTGGCTGCTCCTCTAGGCTTTGCTCGAAAGGAAGTAGACTGCCCTTCGAACGCTGGGGTGAATGCTGTGGACTGTGTCGACACGGCCTGGGGTACCCACTGAAAAGTGGTCGGGGTTTGTGCCACGATCTGGGGCACTGGGGGCAATGGCAATTGCAGTTGCTGTTGCTGTCTAAGAGGCTTGGCTGGCCGAGACGGTAGCCTAGTCCTCCTAGTCTTCCTCTTTGGTTGAGGACCCTCATCCGGGGAAGACTTTCTTTTGATAGCCAGGCTCCACTTCTGGAGAAGGTTTCTATTCTCCAAGGTGGCCTTATCAACAACTTCTTTGACCAAGACGGTAGGGAAAAGGTCTTTTCCCCAAATGTTGGAGGAGATTAGTTTCTTTGGCTCGTGCCTCACCGTAGCCGAGGTAAACACGAACTCCCTACAAGCTCTCCTTGCCTTGACGAAGCCATAAAGGTCCTTCGTCACTGTGGCCAGATGAGACTTGGCCACTACCATGAACATTTCATGGACCTTGGGGTCACTTGCCATCGTCTCGAGAGTAGTCTGAAGAGACATTGAGGCAGTCAGTCTTTCTTTTGTATCGAACTCACTTCGCAAAAGAAAGTCAGACAGCTTAGGGAGGTCCTTGCCGAACTGACGTCCGGCAATATCAGCCTCCAACTTTCCAACAGAGAACGTAAGATGGACGTCCTTCCAGTCTTTGTGGTCCATAGGCAGGGCCAGCGACAAGGGTTTACACTCCTCTAGGGAGGGGCAAGACTTGCCGGCCTCGACTGCTTTTAGTACAGCCAGAAACCCTTTCTGTAAAAAGGGGAAGGCTCTAGTAGGCGAGGACACAAAGGAAGGGAGCTTCCTATTCAATGCGGCTACCTTTGAGTTAGAGAAGCCCCTCTCTTTCATCGAGGATGAAAGTAGAGCTTGAGCCTTAGCATGGTCCATCACTATGACCTCCTTCGGCTCTGTCTCCTCCTTTGAAGCTGGTTCCTTCCTCAGCCGGACATAACAGTCCGGATATGATGCCTTGCTGGGCCAGAATTCCACCTCCTCCAGGGGAACTGAGCCCAGCTTATCCGAGATGACGATCTTTCCAGTCGTCATCGGCATGTGCTCAGCATACCTCCATGGGTTAGCATCTGTGCACAAGGGAAGGTCTTTCACATTGAGCTTTTTCTGGGGCCCATGTGATTCTGCAAGGCACTGCATTCGCAGTTCCATTGCAGCCGCCTTCTCCTGATTCTCCTTCTGTATTTGTTGGATCATTCCAACAATAGAAGAGAGGGCCTGTCCCAGCTCTACTGGGAGACCGGCCGATGTAGAGGGAATAGGCTCCGGAATCTGAACCGGAGTAGCCGACACCTCGTCGACGTCTACCTCTACAACGTCTGGGGTTTGAACTTCATCCTGGGCTTCTGCCAGGAGGTCTTCCTCCTGACACCCGTCCACATCAGACATCCTGTCATCTAACTGGATGTCTTGCATCGCGACCGCGACTTCAGCATCCACCTGGATCTGAACTTAGGGGATCTCCTCTTGAGGCTGGGGAATCACTGCATCAGCTGATGCCTTAGGGAAAAGATACGCCCTCATCTTCTCACTTGGAAGATAAGGGCCAGAAGTGTTCTTTTGGAAGCCCCTTACCCAGGTACGAAGCTTCTTCCTAGCTATATCCCTTGATTCCTCTATCCTAGGGGAATTAAAGGTCTCAGTAATCAAGTTAGTGCACACAATACATACCTGAGGGTCCCAATACCGGAGACCATCCTTGGAGACAGCGTATGCTGCGTGTCTCCTACAAAACTCATGTCCGCAGAGGTTCTTGCTGCTGACATTGCAGAAAGCACTTCCCCACTTCGGAGTGTCCTTCTGTAAAGAGAAGAAATTTCCATGAGTATCAAGTGAACTATGTATCACTGGATATGCATAGTATAGCATAACAATTCATAAAGGAAAGACACACACTTGTGTTTCCCTCACAACCCATTGTTGCAGCCTTCCAGATAATAAAATCAAAATGGTTTATCTCTTCTAGAGTAACCAATGCAAGGTTTCCAGAGGAAACAGGTGGAGCTCACACCTAAGCAATGATTTTAAAATCCTGGATAATAGACAGGAAAGAACTCAGCTTCCTATCTGTAGGGCAACAGCAAAGGGATGTGCAAGAAAACACAATAGTGTTAGAAGACACAGTGCTGTACCAAAACCCTTACCATAGTTTTCTTCTTACTGTATATGTTATACTGAAGAATACTAGTACAGTATAGGGGATGTGTGCCGGCCTGCCTTTGCCGGCCGGCACACACCACAACTAGCTTTAAAGTATACTACTTAACAGCTATAGGGCGGCAGCACTCTGGTTCAAATGCCTGTGCCGGTCGGCAGCAACTGCCGGCCGGTAACAGCCAATGTTGGCCGGCAATGGCTGCCGGCCAGCAACTACACAAGGTAGTACCCAGCTGCCGGCCACACTCTTGGTGACCGGCAGACAAGGGCTGACATAAGCCGGCTGGCAAAGGTACAAGACCGATGCCAGCCGGCAGCAAAAGAACCAGAGGACTACACCTGCCCGGCTGCCGGCCTCATAGGCCGGCAGCCGGGTCAGGTACAGCACTAGAAGAAAAATAGAATGGATGCCGGGATAAGAGTGTACACAACCTCCAAAGCCCGGCAACCGAAAGAGTGCATATAAGGAAGGGGAGAAACTAATTCAGGCTTCCTGACCAATGCCGTCTGGCTCTGCCGGCAGGCATGGATGAGGGACCAAGAGAGGTCCGGGCAGCACTCGAAAACATAAGACCCTTGCCGGCCAGCAGCTCTGCCGGCCGGCAAGGGGCTGAGTCAATTCCACATCCTAACCTATACTAGGTCCAGATGTAGAACGACGTACAGTACAGTAATGGCTCGGCCATTACGAAGAAAGAGGGGGAAGGGACAAGAGGGTCCTGCCAACCTTGCTTTAGTGACAGATCACCCGCAGCCAAGAAACTTATCTTAGCCTAAGGGAGATCTAAGGGGGAAGGCCAGCAATACTTGCCAGCTCCCAGAGCACCAAAGCAAGGAAGGCGTTGCTACTCCCAAGGAAAGAACTTATCCTCCCCCGAGAACAGCAACAAGGACTAGTCTGGTAGATCACAAAAGAAGGAATCATATCCACAGAAACCTTCGGTAGTGACCTAAGGGAGCTAAGCTCCCTTTGTCTGTGTTAGGTCAGCGAGGGGGACTCAGCCCCAAGCCAGACAACACAGACTCAGACTAAAAAACTCTGTTGTTCTGTCCCTCTTGAACCATAACTACAGGAACAGGAAGGTACAGTAACACCCTAGTATAGTTTTATCGAAAATAAATTCGGAAAAAACCACTTAGGGATAAGCCCAAGGCTTAAACAGAGGGAAAGGGATTGCATACCTTCTCCGAAGAAAAGAAAGCAACCGGGGAGTATGATAAAGTATACTAAGGCTCCATAAGCAACTAGCCTAGGCACCAAGAGAATCGATTACCTAAATCACCGAAACTCACTCGTATACTATCTTGGAAATATTCCACACAGTCTAAAATGTATAAAATATAGCCTAAAGCTTCAATAAAATTTTAATTACACTCGGAAAAACCATAATCATGCATGAAGTACTAGGACCAAACGACTAGGCTACATGGCCTAGCGTAGGCCAGAATGGCGAATACTTCGCCAAATAATACTAAGCACGAAAGGAAATCCTATGTAATGCTAAATAGCTAAAATTTATTAAAGCAAAACAACCAGGAATGTCGCTCTGACTAACTAATTTATACCTAGCGAGCGACAGCGTCCAAGACGCCTCTGGTAGGCTACGGCTCTTGTATCAAAGATTAATCCTATTAATCACTCAAAATTTTACCAAGAGCCTACATTTATACATAAAAGACACTATACTCAACTTATCAGAGGCCGACGAAGACGGAGAAGCCATGAAAAGTAGAATAAATCCAAGATTTGCGAGAAAAACAGGAAAAAACACCGAGTTGTTAAGCTATGCAAAAAGGAATGCAGATGGCGCCAGGATTGGCGCCAGGCACGCATACGAATCGGAGGATAGGGAAGCCTTGGGAGCGGCTCCCCCTTTTTCTTTCCCGAATTCGTATCTCGCCAATCACCTCCTACGAGACGAAATCTCTGTCCAGGATGTAGATTGCCATGTGGCGTGTCTAGAATACGTCCTCTGATATGTCGCGATATCCCTTTCACGAGGGATACTCGCTCCAGGAGTTAGAATTCTGGTACCTTAAGGTAAATTCTCTGGGAATATCGCCGTAGTTGTAATATACCCTAGGAAGCTACCCTATAGGAACTTCCATCAGGACGACATGGCTTGAGCCCAAAAATATATATATATATATATATATATATATATATATATATATATATATATATATATATATATATCTATATATATATATATATATATATATATATATTAATATTATGCTTGTGTATGTATATTATTTAACGAAAAGGAAACTGTTTTGTTTCAGTCTATGTATGTGATATAATTTAAACTCTTATTCCGTAGATTCTGCAAATCATAAACAGATGACATAGTAGTATACATTTCTCGTACAAAAACGAACATGGTAATCAACTTGATAGAAACGATTTTTACAAAATATTCTCATGCACTTATCAATTTAGACTTTTTGTCTCTGGGAATGTATTGCTATAGCTATACCAGCCTAAGATGTAAGTTGAATAACCTGTTTACTTTAATATATATAGAATTTTCCCTATGTAGCAACTGATTTTCTTCACACCGGTCATTGGATCAAGTCTTCAATATATTGTTTTACCGAATAATGCATAGCCGTAATACTTTTAATTTAAACTATCAAAATATGTAATTAGAGTAAAATGTTTACAAATGGAGCAAAAATGTTAGTAATATATCAAATTATAAATTAATGAAGCAGGAAATAAAACATATCAATGACAAAATTTATCCTCAAAAAGATTAGAGTTTTGTTTTCCAACACTTGCCATGAAAACATTGTTAAGCCATGAAGGACGACTGAGCCTTTGTTTATCCATGCGAAACCAAGAGGTCAGATCTTCAACAGTGTCTTATTTTGATATTTAATATCATAAAGAAATGGCTTCCTCTAGTGAAGATACCCTGTTCAAAATAGCCTGGCTAATTTAAATTCTACTTCGTAAAACAGTTTTAGAAAATAGTTAAGTTACTTTTCTTTTTTAGTTTTTTTTTTTAATATCTTCGTTGTTCATTGTCAATGGGTGGCTCTCTCTCTCTCTCTCTCTCTCTCTCTCTCTCTCTCTCTCTCTCTCTCTCTCTCTCTCTCTCTCTCTCTCTCTCTCTCTCTCTCTCTTATATATATACATACATATATATATGCTTATAAATCACTAAATAGCGCGTGACAATATATTCAGCCAAGGCCACAGGAAAAATAAAAGAAAGTATACCGAGCGCTTTCGTGTTATTTCAACACATTTTCGAGGTACAATTGTACCTCGAAAATGTGTTGAAATAACACGAAAGCGCTCGGTATACTTTCTTTTATTTTTCCTGTGGCCTTGGCTGAATATATATATATATATATATATATATATATATATATATATATATATATATATATATATATATATATATACACACACACACAATGAGTAGAAAATATCTTAGTGACGTTCAAAA
>NC_090742.1:44333026-44350526 GCF_036898095.1 Palaemon carinicauda
AAATCGCCTGTGACGGCTGACTTTGCTTGACTGGCAGTTGATGCATGACTTCGCCCATTCCCGGGCGTCCTTTTTTATCCCTGGCCAAACGAACTTTTCAGACAGAAGGCGAGCGGTGGTGCGTCCTGAGGGGTGTGAAAGTCCATGGATGATATCGAATATTTTCCTTCTGCAGGAGGCTGGTATCCAGGGACGTGGGCGGCCGGTGCTGGTGTCGCAAAGAATAGTTACTCCTGCTGGTCCGAGGGGAATCGCTCTTATCTTGAGCGCGGATGGCCCCGTCAGGTGATCCTGTGCTTCTCGGTCGGTGCGTTGTTCGGTTGCGAGATTGGCATAGTCGATTCCCAGGTGGATTGCGTCAATTTCAATCTTTGAAAGGGCGTCCGCGACTGGGTTTTTCTTTCCTGGGATGTAACGTATGGTGCACCCGAATTCGGCGATTGTTGCGAGACGACGTTGTTGTCGGGAGGACCATGCGTCTGTCGATTTCGTGAAAGCGTGTATGAGGGGTTGATGGTCCGTCGTGATTGTGAAGGGAGTGCCCTCCAAGATGTGCCTGAAGTGGCGGACGGCGAGGTAGACGGCGAGGAGTTCCCTATCGAAGGTGCTGTATCTTGTTTCGGGGGGTTTCAATTTCTTGCTGAAGAATGCCAGCGGTCGAGGAGAACCATCGACGAGTTGCTCCAACACAGCCCCACAGGCGACGTTGCTGGCGTCGGTCGTTAGTCGCAGGGGCGCGTTGTCATCGAAATGAGCCAAGGTGGTGGCATTCACGAGGGCATCCTTCGTCCGGGTGAATGCGTGTTGCTGGGGCAAACCCCATTCGAGTTTTTTCGCTTTTCCTTTCAGGACGTTGTCGAGGGGTGACAGGGTTTGTGCGATGTTGGGGATGAAGCGCCTGTAGTAATTGACCATCCCCAGGAACTCCTGAAGTTGGCGGATGGTTGTAGGTATCGGGAACTTTCTGATGGCGTCGACCTTGGTTGTCATGGGTTTTACCCCGCACGAGGATACGCGGTGACCAAGGAAATCCACTCCTTCCGCACCGAACGTGTATTTGTCGAAACGTACGACCAGGCCGTTCTCCTGTAGGCGTTTGAGGACAGTGCGATCGTGCCTCCTGTGTTCCTCCTTGGTTTTCGAGAATATCAGCATGTCGTCGACGTAGCAGACGCAGAGAGGTAGGTCACCAGAATGCTATCCATTAGTCGTTGGAAAGTCGCCCCGGCGTTGCGTAGACCGAAAGTTGAGTATGCGAAGGTGTAGGATCCAAACGGCGTTACAATGGCAGTTTTCGGGATGTCTTCCGGAAATACGGGGACCTGGAAGTAAGACTTGAGGAGGTCCATCTTGGTAAAATACTTCGCGCCGTGCAACGCGTTCGTTAGGTCCTGCATGTTGGGCAGCGGGTAGTGATCGGGCGTTGTGATGAGGTTGAGGCGCCTGTAGTCGCCGCAAGGTCTCCAGGACCCGTCCGGCTTTTTTACCATATGTAGGGGCGATGCCCAGGGGCTCAATGCTTTATTAGAGATACCCATGCGTTCCATGTCCTCGAAGGCGCGTTTGGCATCCTTCGGTTTCTGGGGCGGGAGGCGGCGGAATTTGGCGTGAGTAGGAGGTCCTGTCATTGTGATGTGGTGGTAGGTCCCGTGCTTGGACGGGGAACCTGGCGAGTGTCGGAGCTCAGGCTTGAAAACCTCGGGAAATTCTCGTAGGAGGTCGGCGTAGGGGTGCGTCGTTACGGCGGATACGGACATTTTGTAGTTCTATATTTTTTTTGTGTAAATTCTCTCTAGCTTTGGGAAATCTTCTACATAGGACACAGCATACAATAAGAAATCTGACTTGCTTTTTCTGCATTTAGGCACCTGACAAAGAAGCAGTACAGGTGAATCTTCATCAAGGAACAAAACGTACTAGAGCAAGTCAGACTTCTTCCCTCTGCTGAGTACATCTTGTAGAATATCCCTTAGGTATCCAGAATAAATTGGGAACAGTCGCCATCTTTTGGGAATCTCCTACTTAGAACACAGCATACAGGAAGTCAGACTTGTTTCTTCTGCATTTGTTCACCTGACAAAGAAACAGTACAAGTGAATCTTCATCAAGGAACAAAGCAGCGTACTAGAGCGAGTCAGACTTCTTCCCTCTGCTGAGTATATCGTAGAATATCCCTTAGGTATCCAGGGTAAATTGGGAACAGCTGCCATCTTTTGGGAATCTCCTACTTAGAACACAGCATACAGGAAGTCAGACTTGTTTTTTCTGCATGTGTTCATCTGACAAAGAAACAGTACAAGTGAATCATCATCAAGGAACAAAGCATACTTGAGCAAGTCAGACTTCTTCCCTCTGCTGAGAATTGATTGGGAACAGTCGTCATTTTATTGTTTATCTGCTGCCATCTTCTTCTTCTTCTTCTTCTTCTTCTTCTTCTTCTTCTTCTTCTTCTTCTTCTTCTTCTTCTTCTTCTTCTTCTTCTTTTGTATTTTCTAGTTCTATATATTTTTTTTGAATTTATCTCTAGCTCTGGGGAATCTTCTACATACGACACAGAATACAATAAGAAATCTGACTTGCTTTTTCTGCATTTGTTCACCTGACAAAGAAACAGTACAGGTGAATCTTCATCAAGGAACAAAGCATAATAGAGCATATCAGACTTCTTCCCTCTGCTGAATACATCTTGTAGAATATCCCTTAGGTGTTCAGAATAGATTGGGAACAGTCGCCATTTTTTTTTATTTCTCTGCTGCTATCTTCTTCTTCTTCTTCTTCTTCTTCTTCTTTTGTATTTTCTAGTTCTATATTTTTTTTTGTGTAATTTCTCTCTAGCTTTGGGGAAACTTCTACATAGGACACAGCATACAATAAGAAATCTGACTTGCTTTTTTAGCATTTGTTCACCTGACAAAGAAACAGTACAGGTGAATCTTCATCAAGGAACAAAGCGTACTAGAGCGAGTCAGACTTCTTCCCTCTGCTGAGTATATCTCGTAGAATATCCCTTTTGTATCCAGAGTAAATTGGGAACAGTCGCCATCTTTTGGGAATCTCCTACTTAGAACACAGCATACAGGAAGTCAGACTTGTTTCTTCTGCATGTGTTCATCTGACAAAGAAACAGTACAAGTGAATCTTCATCAAGGAACAAAGCGTACTAGAGCGAGTCAGACTTCTTCCCTCTGCTGAGTATATCTCGTAGAATATCCCTTTTGTATCCAGAGTAAATTGGGAATAGTCGCCATCTTTTGGGATTCTCCTACTTAGAACACAGCATACAGGAAGTCAGACTTGTTTCTTCTGCATGTGTTCATCTGACAAAGAAACAGTACAAGTGAATCTTCATCAAGGAACAAAGCGTACTAGAGCGAGTCAGACTTCTTCCCTCTGCTGAGTATATCTCGTAGAATATCCCTTTTGTATCCAGAGTAAATTGGGAACAGTCGCCATCTTTTGGGAATCTCCTACTTAGAACACAGCATACAGGAAGTCAGACTTGTTTCTTCTGCATGTGTTCATCTGACAAAGAAACAGTACAAGTGAATCATCATCAAGGAACAAAGCATACTTGAGCAAGTCAGACTTCTTCCCTCTGCTGAGAATTGATTGGGAACAGTCGTCATTTTATTGTTTATCTGCTGCCATCTTCTTCTTCTTCTTCTTCTTCTTCTTCTTCTTCTTCTTCTTCTTCTTCTTCTTCTTCTTCTTCTTCTTCTTCTTCTTCTTTTGTATTTTCTAGTTCTATATATTTTTTTTGAATTTATCTCTAGCTCTGGGGAATCTTCTACATACGACACAGAATACAATAAGAAATCTGACTTGCTTTTTCTGCATTTGTTCACCTGACAAAGAAACAGTACAGGTGAATCTTCATCAAGGAACAAAGCATAATAGAGCATATCAGACTTCTTCCCTCTGCTGAATACATCTTGTAGAATATCCCTTAGGTGTTCAGAATAGATTGGGAACAGTCGCCATTTTTTTTTATTTCTCTGCTGCTATCTTCTTCTTCTTCTTCTTCTTCTTCTTCTTTTGTATTTTCTAGTTCTATATTTTTTTTTGTGTAATTTCTCTCTAGCTTTGGGGAAACTTCTACATAGGACACAGCATACAATAAGAAATCTGACTTGCTTTTTTAGCATTTGTTCACCTGACAAAGAAACAGTACAGGTGAATCTTCATCAAGGAACAAAGCGTACTAGAGCGAGTCAGACTTCTTCCCTCTGCTGAGTATATCTCGTAGAATATCCCTTTTGTATCCAGAGTAAATTGGGAACAGTCGCCATCTTTTGGGAATCTCCTACTTAGAACACAGCATACAGGAAGTCAGACTTGTTTCTTCTGCATGTGTTCATCTGACAAAGAAACAGTACAAGTGAATCTTCATCAAGGAACAAAGCGTACTAGAGCGAGTCAGACTTCTTCCCTCTGCTGAGTATATCTCGTAGAATATCCCTTTTGTATCCAGAGTAAATTGGGAATAGTCGCCATCTTTTGGGATTCTCCTACTTAGAACACAGCATACAGGAAGTCAGACTTGTTTCTTCTGCATGTGTTCATCTGACAAAGAAACAGTACAAGTGAATCTTCATCAAGGAACAAAGCGTACTAGAGCGAGTCAGACTTCTTCCCTCTGCTGAGTATATCTCGTAGAATATCCCTTTTGTATCCAGAGTAAATTGGGAACAGTCGCCATCTTTTGGGAATCTCCTACTTAGAACACAGCATACAGGAAGTCAGACTTGTTTCTTCTGCATGTGTTCATCTGACAAAGAAACAGTACGAGTGAATCTTCATCAAGGAACAAAGCATACTTGAGCAAGTCAGACTTCTTTCCTCTGTGGAGTCCATCTTGTAGAATATCCCTTAGGTGTCCAGATTGGTTTGGGAACAATCGCCATTTTGTTGTTTCTCTGCTGCCATCTTCTTCTTTTTCCTCGTCTTCTTCTTCCTCTTTTTCTTCTTCTTCTTCTTCTTTTGTATTTTCTAGTTCTATATTTTTTTTTTGTATTTTCTCTCCAGCTTTGTGAAATCTTCTACATAGAACACAGCATACAAGAAGAAGTCAGACTTGCTTGTTCTGCATTTGTTCACTTGGCAAAGAAATAGTACAGGTGAATCTTCATGTAGGATCATAGCTTACCATTGCAAGTCACACTTCTTCCCTCTACTCAGTCCATCTTGTAGAATATTCCTTAGGTGTCCAGAATAGATTGGGAACAGTAGCCCTCTTGTTGTTTTTTTGCATTCTTCTTCTTCTTCTTCTTCTTTTTTTTTGGGGGGGGGGTTCTAGTTATACATATTTTGTATTTTCTATCAAGTTTTGGGGAATCTTCTTCAGAGAACACATCATACTAGAAGTCAGACTTGTTTCTTCTGCATTTGTCCAACTGACAAAGAAACAGCACAGGTGAATATTCATCAAGGAACAAAGCATACTAAAGAAAGTCAGACTTCTTCCCCCTGCTGAGTCCATCCTGTAGAATATTCCTTATCCAGAATAAATTGGTAACAGTCACCATTTTGTTGTTTCCCCGCTGCCATTCTCCTCCTCTTCTTCTTCTTCTTCTTCTTCTTCTTCTTCTTCTTCTTCTTCTGGACATCTAGTTCCATATAATATTTTGAATTTTTTGTTTTTTTTTGTGGGGGAGGGGAAGTTAGTTTATATGTTTTATGAATCTTTTAGTTTTTATATATTTTGATATTTTAATATAATTTTATTCTCTTTATTTTTACTCTTTCCATTGAATAACCTGTTTATTTCTTGTATTCTAGATAAAGCTGCCTCCTTAGCATCTCTTCTTAGAATTTCTTTCAGTACCACATATTCTTCCACATCCTTTAGTTTAATGTTATTCACATTTTCAGTATTTCCTGTTCCCTCAAAATGCTCTATAAATTCTTTCACTTGTCCTTTTTGAACTTCTACTGGGTTTGTTTTCTTCTTCCATATTCCCTTTTCTCTATCATATTTTCATACTTTTGAACGAGCTCTTCAACTATTCCTGTTACGTGTGACCTCTCGTATTCCAGTATTTCCCGTATTCTAGCTAGGGCTGAGTCCTTAGCACCTCTTCTTAGAATTTCTCTTGGTACCACATATTCTTCCTCACCCATTAGTTTGATATTCACTTCAGTATTTCCTGTTCCCTCAAAATGGCTTATAAGTTCTTTCATTTGTCCTTTTTGAACTTCTAATGTGGTTTGTTTCCTTCTTCAATATTCCCTTTTCTCTCTCTATCATATTTTCATACTTTTGAACGAGCTCTTCAACTATTCCTGTCACGTGTGACCTCTCGTATTCCCATATTTCCCGTATTCTAGCTAAGGCTGAGTCCTTAGCACCTCTTCTTAGAATTTCTCTTGGTACCACATATTCTTCCTCACCCATTAGTTTGATATTCACTTCAGCATTTCCTGTTCCCTCAAAATGGCTTATAAGTTCTTTCACTTGTCCTTTTTGAACTTCTACTGGGTTTGTTTTCTTCTTCCATATTCCCTTTTCTCTTTTTATCATATTTTCATACTTTTGAACGAGCTCTTCAACTATTCCTGTCACATGTGACCTCTCGTATTCCAGTATTTTCCGTATTCTAGCTAAGGCTGAGTCCTTAGCACCTCTTCTTAGAATTTCTCTTGGTACCACATTTTCTTCCTCACCCATTAGTTTGATATTCACTTCAGCATTTCCTGTTCCCTCAAAATGGCTTATAAGTTCTTTCACTTGTCCTTTTTGAACTTCTACTGGGTTTGTTTTCTTCTTCCATATTCCCTTTTCTCTTTTTATCATATTTTCATACTTTTGAACGAGCTCTTCAACTATTCCTGTCACATGTGACCTCTCGTATTCCAGTATTTTCCGTATTCTAGCTAAGGCTGAGTCCTTAGCACCTCTTCTTAGAATTTCTCTTGGTACCACATTTTCTTCCTCACCCATTAGTTTGATATTCACTTCAGCATTTCCTGTTCCCTCAAAATGGCTTATAAGTTCTTTCACTTGTCCTTTTTGAACTTCTACTGGGTTTGTTTTCTTCTTCCATATTCCCTTTTCTCTCTTTATCATATTTTCATACTTTTGAACGAGCTCTTCAACTATTCCTGTCCCGTGTGACCTCTCGTATTCCAATATTTCCCGTATTCTAGCTAGGGCTGAGTCCTTAGCACCTCTTCTTAGAATTTCTCTTGGTACCACATATTCTTCCTCACCCATTAGTTTGATATTCACTTCAGCATTTCCTGTTCCCTCAAAATGGCTTATAAGTTCTTTCACTTGTCCTTTTTGAACTTCTACTGGGTTTGTTTTCTTCTTCCATATTCCCTTTTCTCTTTTTATCATATTTTCATACTTTTGAACGAGCTCTTCAACTATTCCTGTCACTTGTGACCTCTCGTATTCCAGTATTTTCCGTATTCTAGCTAAGGCTGAGTCCTTAGCACCTCTTCTTAGAATTTCTCTTGGTACCACATTTTCTTCCTCACCCATTAGTTTGATATTCACTTCAGCATTTTCTGTTCCCTCAAAATGGCTTATAAGTTCTTTCACTTGTCCTTTTTGAACTTCTACTGGGTTTGTTTTCTTCTTCCATATTCCCTTTTCTCTCTTTATCATATTTTCATACTTTTGAACGAGCTCTTCAACTATTCCTGTCCCGTGTGACCTCTCGTATTCCAGTATTTCCCATATTCTAGCTAGGGCTGAGTCCTTAGCACCTCTTCTTAGAATTTCTCTTGGTACCACATATTCTTCCTCACCCATTAGTTTGATATTCACTTCAGCATTTCCTGTTCCCTCAAAATGGCTTATAAGTTCTTTCACTTGTCCTTTTTGAACTTCTACTGGGTTTGTTTTCTTCTTCCATATTCCCTTTTCTCTTTTTATCATATTTTCATACTTTTGAACGAGCTCTTCAACTATTCCTGTCCCGTGTGACCTCTCGTATTCCAATATTTCCCGTATTCTAGCTAGGGCTGAGTCCTTAGCACCTCTTCTTAGAATTTCTCTTGGTACCACATATTCTTCCTCACCCATTAGTTTGATATTCACTTCAGCATTTCCTGTTCCCTCAAAATGGCTTATAAGTTCTTTCACTTGTCCTTTTTGAACTTCTACTGGGTTTGTTTTCTTCTTCCATATTCCCTTTTCTCTCTCTATCATATTTTCATACTTTTGAACGAGCTCTTCAACTATTCCTGTCCCGTGTGACCTCTCGTATTCCAATATTTCCCGTATTCTAGCTAGGGCTGAGTCCTTAGCACCTCTTCTTAGAATTTCTCTTGGTACCACATATTCTTCCTCACCCATTAGTTTGATATTCACTTCAGCATTTCCTGTTCCCTCAAAATGGCTTATAAGTTCTTTCACTTGTCCTTTTTGAACTTCTACTGGGTTTGTTTTCTTCTTCCATATTCCCTTTTCTCTCTCTATCATATTTTCATACTTTTGAACGAGCTCTTCAACTATTCCTGTCACGTGTGACCTCTCGTATTCCAGTATTTCCCATATTCTAGCTAAGGGTGAGTCTTTAGCATCTCTTATCAGAATTTCTCGCATTGCTGCATATTCGTCAACATCAACTTTCTTCATATTAGTTTGATGTCCGACAACATTAACGTTTTCCTCGAATTTTTGAACCCTTTGTTTTACTTTACCTTTTTTTCCTTGTATAGCAATTCTCTCCTTCCTCCTTATTTTTTCATGGCTTTCCATAATGGAATCGTATTTTTCAATTAAACCTTCTACAACAGTCTTGTTTCTATTATAGAGTTTTCTCTCATCCACCAAATCTATAACGAGTCCTTCGTTTTGGGCCTTATAAGATCGTGATTCATTCTCAGACATTCCTCTTGCATGTGAAATGAATGTTCCGGAATCTAAGACGGAACAATAGTAACAACATAAAAGCTTACCTTGTGAAGCTCCAATAAGATCCTCCATCAAATCTATAACGAGTCCTTCGTTTTGGGCCTTATAAGATCGTGATTCATTCTCAGACATTCCTCTTGCATGTGAAATGAATGTTCCGGAATCTAAGACGGAACAATAGTAACAACATAAAAGCTTACCTTGTGAAGCTCCAATAAGATCCTCCATCAAATCTATAACGAGTCCTTCCTTTTGGGCCTTATAAGATCGTGATTCATTCTCAGACATTCCCCTTGCATGTGAAATAAATGTTCCGGAATCTAAGACGGAACAATAGTAACAACATAAAAGCTTACCTTGTGAAGCTCCAATAAGATCCTCCATCAAATCTATAACGAGTCCTTCCTTTTGGGCCTTATAAGATCGTGATTCATTCTCAGACATTCCTCTTGCTTGTGAAATGAATGTTCCGGAATCTAAGACGGAACAATAGTAACAACATAAAAGCTTACCTTGTGAAGCTCCAATAAGATCCTCCATCAAATCTATAACGAGTCCTTCCTTTTGGGCCTTATAAGATCGTGATTCATTCTCAGACATTCCTCTTGCATGTGAAATAAATGTTCCGGAATCTAAGACGGAACAATAGTAACAACATAAAAGCTTACCTTGTGAAGCTCCAATAAGATCCTCCATCAAATCTATAACGAGTCCTCCCGTTTGGGCCTTATAAGATCGTGATTCATTCTCAGACATTCCCCTTGCATGTGAAATAAATGTTCCGGAATCTAAGACAGAACAATAGTAACAACATAAAAGCTTACCTTGTGAAGCTCCAATAAGATCCTTAAGAGTTTGTTCCAATTCAGAAACAATTTTAGCATCCAAACCGTCACCACAATAACAATTACCCTTAAAACTCTCCATATTCAATCTAACTTCTTTCTGCCCATCACCACCTTTAGTTTTAAAAAACGGAGTCTTCACTGAAGTCTTCTGAATGTCTACACAACGAAACTGGATCCCAGCGTCATCTGTCATTTGACGAAAGATTTTTTATTTTCTTTTCCTAATTTGTATTTGAAATATTGAGCATATATATATATATATATATATATATATATATATATATATATATATATATATATATATATATATTATACACTCACAAGAGTAGACAATATCTTAATGGGGTCCAAATATCAAAGACAAAATCTCTTCGGACATAGTGAACTCCTGCAGGTTTTTAGGATGAGAAAAGTACAGCGATCTGACCGGATTTCTCACTGAAGTCTCCTGGATGTCTTCTCACCGAAACTGGATCCCGAAGGCATCTGGGATCTGACGAACGATTTTTTATTCTATCTTCCTAATTTATATTTGAAATATCGATTATATATATATATATATATATATATATATATATATATATATATATATATATATATATATATATATATATATATATATATATATATACAAAATAGTAGACAACATCCAAAAATCCCTCCGGACATACTGAGCTCCAGTTAGATTTTAGGATAAGAAAACTACAATTACATACATCCATTTATTTGGTGTCGACAAGCATTTTGAATCACTTTTTCATTCTTGCAACGGAAAAGAAATCGATTCTTCAGGAATGCCTCTCGTGTTCAAAGCAGAACGAATTGGGAGGCTTGCTAGCCGCGCCATAAGTTTATGTCCGGATCTGTGGCTATCTCCGGTTCGATTCTCTTTGGAATGGCGTCTCTCGTATGACAGTCTCGAAGCTCGAATGTTTTCTCCTCAGTGAAGAAGTTTCTCCAACCCCCGTCCAGGCCGTCCATTATTTTTCTCTTCAGTCTCCGATGGAGTTCAAGATTCCACAGTTGGGAAGGGGTTGATGTTCAAATTGGGTCTTGCTTGTGCAGCGCAGTTTAGAATGAGAGGCTTTCTCGCAATTCCCCCTCACAATTTTTTACACTTGATCCATAGGTCCACTTCATCTGGAACGGTTTCAATCCCGCAACAGCTAAAATGGTTTGTGGCTTCAGGATTCTCCGGGAAGTCTTGGCTGCAGGATTCTCCGGGAAGTCTCGCAGCTTCAGCGTTTTCTTTCCAGTGAAGAATCTTCTGCTCTTTCATTCAGTTTATGCATGACTTTCCACTACTAAATGCGGTACTTGAGCATGTTACTTCACGTTTATAGTGAGTAGATAATCCCTGTAATGGCGTCCAAAGGAGCGAAGACAGGATCTTTCTGGACAAATTGATCCTCAGGAAAACTGTATTTGCTTCCCTCCATTCCATTTTCGTTGTCTTCTAAAGGACTCATCATTTCCTCGAGAAGGAGGTTATCGAGCGTCGTCAGGAATACTTTGGCTGAGTGATGGAATTACCCTTTAATATAAAGGCTGTGGCGGTGGAAATTAAAATTTATTCGGATACTCTGAAATTAATTAGCAAATATTGATAGATAAAAACTTTCGAAATACAAATGATTTTCGTATTTTCGCAATTTCTTCAGGTTTTCAGGTGTGAGCCCTCTTGTTTCAATTTTAGAAACACACGCAGAGAGAGAGAGAGAGAGAGAGAGAGAGAGAGAGACTGGGCTATTTATTTACAAACTAAAATATTAATAGTGAGAGAGAGAGAGAGAGAGAGAGAGAGAGAGAGAGAGAGAGAGACGGGGCTATTTATTTACAAACTAAAATATTAATAGAGAGAGAGAGAGAGAGAGAGACTGGGCTATTTATTTACAAACTAAAATAATAGAGAGAGAGAGAGAGAGAGAGAGAGAGAGAGAGAGAGAGAGAGAGAGACGGGGCTATTTATTTACAAACTAAAATATTAATAGAGAGAGAGAGAGAGAGAGAGAGAGAGAGAGAGAGAGAGAGAGAGGGGGGGGGGTTTATTTACAAACTAAAATATTTGGAGAGAGTGAACTAAGATGAAACAAGTTACATTTTCCTTTTTAGGATAGAAAGAGAGAGCGAGAGCGGAGTGCGTATTCATTTACAGACAAAAAAGAATTAAGAAATAGCCAACTCAGAAAAGTTACTTTTTCTTCATTAAACTTGATGCTAATAACATTAATTTATGACCTAGTCAATGTCATAGTATTATTGTAGCAGTAATACTTGCTCTAGTAGTGAGGAAGGTTTTACAGCAGTAGTAGTCGTAAAATGTGTAGCCTTAGGAGCTGGTAAAAAGATGGAAAAAATATAGTCTACGTATTTTATTTTCTATTTTAAGCGTATTATCAGATCCTATTCAGTTGTATTAATTCCCTTAAACAAACCTCGTATCTATTGAACTCTCATTCCATTACAATTTCAATTTTTTATTACCTCCGTCAACGAGGTTGGAAGGAGGTTGTGTTTCACCCCCTGTTTGTGTGTTTGTTTGTTTTTTAGTGAACACCTTTCTGCCCACAATTTTAATCGTAGAGTAATAAAACTTGCATGAATTAACTGTTATGTAAAAAGGCTGAAATGATTGAATTTTGGAAGGGCAAGGTCAAATATCAAGGTCAAGGTCAAGCAAAATGTCCGATTCATGTAATCAGTCAAAAGTATGGACATGGTTGTCACAGAGACCCCAAACTTGGTTCATATTTGACATTATGAAAATCCACGCCAAATAATACATGTTAAGGTTGAAGGTCAACGTCGAGTCCATGGTCAAGGTCAAGCAAAAGGACAAATTCCGAGCATTAACCATACGGCCACAATTTTAATCGTAAAGTAATGAAAGTTGCAGGTATTATAAACTTTTATGTAAAGTGCTTGAAATTATTAAATTTTGGAATGTCAAAGGTCAAGGTCCCTGACGAACAAAACATCCATATCGCATAATCAGCCATAGATTTGGACATCGTTGTCACAGAGACTTCAAACTTGGTTCATATTTGGGTAGGAAAATCCACGCCAATTAATACATGTTAAGGTCAAAGGTTAAGGTCATCGTCGAGCAAAAGGTTGAGAAATAAATTGCTGTGGCGGAGGCCTGCACTCTATTGAGTGCCCCTCTATTTTCGTATAATTTGGCGCTAAAACTTATTTAGTTGAAGGATAGATATTACACCGCTCCCACAATGTATTAATTCAAAGTAAACCATTATATGACGCAAGCTACCTTAAACACAAGCAACAACCAATCACAGAAGAGCATGACGTACGAAGCTAGTCAACACGAACAACCAATCACAATTGAGAATGACGTAGCCAGTTTGATTTGGGAAAAGACAAGGTTTTACTAATGGGTTTATGAACTGCTGTTTGCAGAATCGCTCACATTGTGTGCCACGTCATTCAATTTTTTTTTATTCTTCGATTTTTTTTAATTATCTTTAATTATATTTTCCTGGAATACATGTAGTCAATGTGCGGCGTAAAAAGTCTTAATCACCTGTGTATTAGTTATTAATTTCCAATTTCCCGTATATATATATATATATATATATATATATATATATATATATATATATATATATATATATATATATATATATATATATATTCATATACATATCTCTATGTAAGTATGTATGTATGTATGTATATGTTACACCCGATCTGTGAAATTGCCCATTTCATGAAGTGGGCTAACCACTTGCCCATTTCATGAAGTGAGCAAACTACTTGCCCAGTTCATGAAATGGGCAAGTGGTTAGCCCACTTCATGAAATGGGCAAATGAACCCTCACCCATTTCATGAAATGGGCTGCCATGATGCATGAAAATATATCTTTGGTACAAAAAGAACCTTTTTATATAAATGAATCTCGCTCTGCTGCTCCAAGATCAAATCTTTCTGCACTTCAATGTCATACAATATTATTCAGAGAAATACAAATAAATGATCGTTATAACGACCATAAAGTATTTGTGCAGGAAGGGGGAAAAACTAACCAACACGAAAGGACTTTACTTAATGAAACAAGCTACTTTAAACACAACTTAGTGAAAGAAATATTACTACAACTGAACAGCAATAAATACGGACATACACAAACTGAATATATATTTTTTTTCTTAGTATTTGGGTCAAAATAAGGAAACCTAATACAAATATTGTAAGTTGAAAAAAAATCTTTTGATAAAATAAAATACAATTTTTTTAAACAGCTGTTTTAATCATTAAAAATATAGGCAAATTTCACGTCCATGTAAGCAATGGTCATACATATCAAACAAATTTACAGATATTATTTGTCAATATTGTCACATTATTTGTGGCTGTGGCAAGCACTGTTGCATCGAAGGCTAGCTTTCAAACAAGAACACCGGTTTGACAAGCAATTGCTCCTGCAAAGACATCTCTGGTATCCTTGGCCACCACACACACCTTCTGCTCGAACTAGTTCGCGAATACTTAACTGTTGTTTGGGGATATTTTCAGGCAAAAGTCCTTTGTACTGAACAAATTCGAATTGATTTCTGGCAAGTTTACCATTGATAATTCCAATTTGTGCCAATCACATAACCACTGTCTTCAACTGCTAATACAACACCTACTATGTTAGTGGGGGGAGGGGGGGTCTCCTTTACTACGGTTAAATTGAGACACCAGTACAGACACATTGTCTCCAACATCAACTGCTCGCATTGATCTAGTGCTGCGTACTAACATTCGTTGAGCTTGCTCCCTTTCTTGCCTTTTTTGCTGGATGCAGTACTTCGGTTGAGATATTTTCTTGTTCCATAGCAGGTTGCTGCTGAGAGTCTGCAACTGGATGTGGTTCACGTTCAAATTCAGGGTCTACTGATATTAGGTCATCCCGAGCTGAATCTCCGGTAAGTGGAAGCCTTTCACGTTCTTCTTCAATACCAGACGATATTTTGCTGATGAATGCATCTGCTAAATTTGACTTAAGACAACAGCTTGGCTTGTTGCCAGTGAGCGCTTGATAGGGAGTCATCTTGATTGCCTCATGATATGAAATGTGCATGGCCCACTGAACAAAACGGACACCATAACTCCATTTAGCACAATTATTGTCTCTTATCCATGCCATGAGCTTGAGTTTCATATCCCCATTACCTCTTTCAATAGATCCCAGACTCTGGGGATGCCGAGGAAGCCCATTTACTAAGATGAGTTCAGGCCATAGTGAGGTTAGGTCTTGGATAACTTCAGCTGTAAATTCACGTCCATTGTCAGACTGAAGGATGTGTGGTGCACCTATATCCAAGAAGATGAAAAGAAGTTCATTGGCAACCTCAGCTGGTATCTTTGATTTCAGGGGACGAATTACATGAAACTTCGTTAGATACTCCATATAGTGCAGAATAAAGCGATAACTTCCATCCTTCATAATCTGCATGTCGACCAGATCTACTTGTCCTCTTTCACTGAGATCTCTTACGGACAGTGGTCTGACCACAACTCCTGCTGCTGTTTCTTTTCTGCGACGCTTTTCAACAAAGCGCTCACAATGCACGATACATAGTGACACAATTGATCTTGGAATATTTCCATATTTTTCACACACCTCCTTGTAGGTCTTCTTATCGCCACCATGACCGGTGTTAATGTGGGCTTGTTGGATAATTCCAATGACTGATTCTTTAGTTGCCATATATTTTCCATTCTTCTTTTTAACTGTTTCTATTTCACCAAAGGAGGCAATCTGAAAAGTTTGCAAGTTGTGGTAGTGTTCTCTTTTAAGCGTCTGTCTAGTCTTTCCTCTCTTGTAAATGGCAATTACAGTCTTCTCATATTCAGTAGACCACAAGGTAGCACAACTTGCTATTTCTTCTTCCATGACTAAAGCTTGAAAGGGTTATACTTTGAAAATGCCAGCATATATTATGTTAAAAGTGTTTGTATTACATCACTTAATAAAAGACTTTAAAATAACTTTTTCTGGTTTAACAACTCGTTTAGAACAAATTTTAAGATTCATGCATGAAACTGACCATTTCATGAAGTGGGCTAACCACTTGCCCATTTCATGAACTGGGCAAGTGGTTTGCTCACTTCATGAAATGGACAAGTGGTTAGCCCAATTCATGAAATGGGTAATTTCACAGATTGGGTGTAACATATATATATATATATATATATATATATATATATATATATATATATATATATATATATATATATGGACAAACTGAATGAGTATGAATTCCCTGTACATATATTGTACATTATCATATGAAGATTTAAGAATGCTATCATAATCAAAGTCATTTAACCGCATACCTCATAGCAGTTAGAGTTTTATGGGTACTGCATTAATTGATTTTCGTCCTTTTCGGATGTGATTATCATACATGGCGTGTATTGTCCGTGGAGATTATTCGACTTTTAACCATCCCCCAAAAACACATTGCAGAAAATCCCTATTTACATCCTAATATTAACACTCCTAGAATATCCAGGCACATTATTGTTATTATTATTATTATTATTATTATTATTATTATTATTATTATTATTATTATTATATTTAAAAGCCTGTGAAGTCCCTTTGTAGCCGATCTGAATAGGAATGCAATGTAACGTATTTTCTATTGCCTTAAGAACGTCGTATCTATGTATTTTTATATAACTCGGCTTCTCCATCTCATTATTGAAGTGCATATGTTTGTATTTCGTAATTGGGGATTTGTATCAATGATGGTTATTATTATTATAATAATTATTATTATTATTAATATTATTATTACCAGCTAAGCTACAACCCTAGTTGGTAAAGCAAGGTGCTATAATAATAATAAAAATAATCATAATCATAATCATCATCATCATGATTATTATTATGATTATCATGATATTATCATTATTGTTATTATTATTATTATTATTATTAATATTATTATTATTATTATTATTATCATTATCATCATCATTATCATTATCATTATCATTATCATCATCATCATCATCATGATAATGATAATGATAATGATGATAATAATAATAATGATAATAATAATAATAATGATAATAATTAATAATGATTATAATAATAATAACTATGATAATTTCATAATATTTCAAAATGGAGACCAATAACGCCATGGCGTCTTTTATTTACTTCGCAGAAGTGAACTTTTATTGACCTTTGTCGATGGATAATTACCCTTTTTGAAGTTATTCTTTTGTGTTACGTTTTCTGAGTTAAAGTACAATAAAATGGAAAGCATTGTTATGTGTGCTACTTTAATCATTTTCAATATTATGCTATTATACATGAAGGGATACATACATACTTACATATATACATACATCATCGTTTGCCGTGACTAGTTCATTGCAAAACAAAGTCCTCAGACATGTGCTTCCACACACGCCTTTTTATGGTGTTCTGTGCCAGTCTATACCTGCAAAATATTCTTAGCTTGTCAATCCGTCGTCTTCTCTTCCTTCACCTACTTTGCTTGTAATCTTAGGGACCCGTTTGACAGATAATAGGTGGTCAAGAAGAATAACAGAATTTGTGTACGTATGTATGTATGTATGTATGTATATACGTATGTATATACGTATGTATATATATATATATATATATATATATATATATATATATATATATATATATATATGTGTGTGTGTATATATATGTGTGTACATATTTGTATATATATATATATATATATATATATATATATATATATATATATATATATATATATATAT
>NC_090742.1:44355526-44358026 GCF_036898095.1 Palaemon carinicauda
CCATTTATTTCGTCATCAATATATTCAGGGCTGCAGACTCGGAATGCTCTTAAAAACATAGAAGTAAATACAGATTTCTTAACTTTGTTGCCTTGGTTTGAGTAATAATGGACATATGCCGAGATATTCGTTGGCTTTCTGTATACACTGAACTTGAGACTATTATTACATCTATGTATGCGACAGTCCAAAAAAGGTAGGGTACAATTATTCTCCAGCTCCATAGTGAAATTTATTGATGGTACCAAACTATTCAATCTAAGAAAAAAGTTATCTAAATTTTCATTTCCTGGCCACACACATATTATGTCGTCAATATATCGAAACCATTTTACATTATTAGGTATGATATTATTTACGATTCTGCTTTCAAAAAATTCCATATATAGATTGCTCAATACTGGGGATAAAGGGTTTCCCATAGCCCATACCAAAAGTTTGTGCATAAAAATCTCCCATTGAATTCAAATTTACAATCTTTTATACATAATTTAATTAATTCTATTAAATTATGTATAAAAGATTGTAAATTTAAATTCAATGGAGATTTTATACACAAACTTTTGGTATGGCTATGGGAAACCCTTTATCCCCAGTATTGAGCAATCTATATATGGAATTTTTTGAAAGCAGAATCGTAAATAACATCATACCTAATAATGTAAAATGGTTTCGATATATTGACGACATAATATGTGTGTGGCCAGGAAATGAAAATTTAGATAACTTTTTTCTTAGATTGAATAGTTTGGTACCATCATAAATTTCACTATGGAGCTGGAGAATAATTGTACCCTACCTTTTTTGGACTGTCGCATACATAGATGTAATAATAATCTCAAGTTCAGTGTATACAGAAAGCCAACGAATATCTCGGCATATGTCCATTATTACTCTAAACCAAGGCAACAAAGTTAAGAAATCTGTATTTACTTCTATATTTTTAAGAGCATTCCGAGTCTGCAGCCCTGAATATATTGATGACGAAATAAATGGTATTAGAGCAATAGGTAAAAAAAATAAAGTATCCTGAAATTGTGTTAGATGATGCCCTAAGAACAGCAAAAAAAACTTTTTTTCGGTAATGATAAACAGAAAAAACTATAACACACAAAATTTACTTGTACTACCTTATTGTGATTCATTTAAAGAAATTCCCCAACTGTTAAAAAACTTCAATGTAAAATGTAGCATTTAAGAGTAAAAATACAATAAAAACAGCCTTAATAAAGAATTCTCCTGACATTACCAAGGGATGTGTATATCGTATTCCATGCAATGCTTGTGAAAAATACTATATTGGTCAAACTGGTAAAGCCCTAGAAAAGAGAATTGAACAACATAAGAAAAGTGTCAGGTATGCTCAAGATAATAATGCACTCTTTGCCCACGTTAGAGATAAAAATCAGCCCTATTAATTGGTCAGGTGCAAAGAAATTGGTTCATTCAAATAACTTAGTAGAAAGAAACATCATAGAGTCCAGTTTCATAAAAGAAACCTTTGAAAAACAACTTGAATATTGGTCATGGAATGTATAAACTCGACGCCTTTATATGTAAAGAGATTTGTAAGCTATATAAAAAAACATTAACCACTTAATGTAGAATTGAATGTATTGTGAATAATTAACGTCGGTGTGAAATTAATATTTAGACCTAAGCTACCATTCATTAAAGGAAACAATTATTTTATATAGTATGCATAAGTATATGAGCACTATATAGTGTTATTCTAGATATAAGTATTGATATATACATGATTATATGTTTATGATATTAATGTTGTATACATATAAATGTATATATGCATATGTATGTATGTGTATATATGTATATATGTATATATGTATGTGTATATATATGTATATATGTATGTGTATGTATATGTATGTGTATGTGTATGTATTTATGTATATGTATATGTATTTGTATCTGTATATATATCCAAATAAGCCATATATATTTTTTGATATATTAATGTCTGGATTCTCTTAACGACCTCGGGATCAGAGCCCCAGGCGAAATCACACAAAGACAAGAGCTTGGCTCCGGCCGGGAATCGAACCCTGGTCGGCAAGCTTATATAGACAGTGACTAACCCACTTGGCCACGAAGAAAGATAAAAGTCAATGACAATTCTACTGTACTTATACCTGTCGAATTCAGGTATTTTGTACTTAGAATTGAAATCAACCCCATCTTCACCATCGTAGCTAATTGGTAGTTTGTTACTTGGCATTCAATTAATGATAAATTTTGCACATTTTTTACGTGTTTTTCATATTCAAATAAGCCATATATATTTTTGATATATTAATGTCTGGATTCTCTTAACGACCTCGGGATCAGAGCCCCAGGTGAAATCACACAAAGACAAGAGCTTGGCTCCGGCTGGTAATCGAACCCTGGTCGGCAAGCTTATATAGACAGTGACTAACCCACTTGGCCACGAAGAAAGATAAAAGTCAATGACAATTCTTCTGTACTTATACCTGTCGAA
>NC_090742.1:44363026-44368026 GCF_036898095.1 Palaemon carinicauda
ATTTCCTATCACTTGGGAGTCCTTAGTTCGATATTAGTATGAGTTGACATTTATTATTATTATTATTATAATTATTATTATTATTATTATTATTATTATTATTATTATTAATACTTTGTAAGCTACAACCCTAGTTGGAGAAGTAGGTTGCTATACGCCGAGGGCTCCAACAGGGAAAAGGAAATAAGGAAATTGATAAACTATATAGCCCATAATAAGTAATGAATAGCAATATAGATTATCTTGATATCAGTAACAACGTTAAAATAGATCAATAGTGTGCCTGAATTCTAAGCCTCAGGCAACTGTTTCGTCTGAGATAATAGCGTTAATTATACAGTCATCATAATATAGTCAATATTCTACTTTTGTTCGTTGATTTATCCCACCTTATATGGAACACGGGCTCTTGTGTTGGCAACTTGGCTGCCCTTAAATCTATTTTCATTTTCTCTCTGGTGTGGAGGTAACCGACACAGAATACCTTGATAATTTTCTCTTGTTTTAGTGGCATTTGTGATCCATTTTAACAGATCCTTGTGGAATTATTTTTAGCTCACTGTAAGTCACAATTTAGCATTTGTTTATATGAGCATTATATCATTTTGGAGATTTAGAAATATTGCATAACTATCTGAGATTCTTAAGCTGTTTAGCTACTGAGAAGACAAAGGTTTGACCTTTTTCATGAATAGGGAGAGACATAGACCGTAGTGGGTCAGGGAAGATTGGTGCAGAAAAGAGAGAGAGAGAGAGAGAGAGAGAGAGAGAGAGAGAGAGAAGAGAGAGAGAGAGAGAGGAGAGAGGAGAGAGAGAGGAGAGGGGGGGGGGGGTTGTAAATGTAGGCCTTAGGGAATCAGAAGAGTGATGCATAAACGGAGAGAGAGAGAGAGAGAGAGAGAGAGAGAGAGAGAGAGAGAGAGAGAGAGAGAGGGATGAGAGGGAGAGAGAGAAAGTTAAGTTGTAAATGTAGAGCAGAGGTTTGACCTTTTCCATAAATAGGGAGACATAATCCTTAGTGGATTAGGAAGATTGATGCAGAAACGGAGAGAGAGAGAGAGAGAGAGAGAGAGAGAGAGAGAGAGAGAGAGAGAGAGAGAGGAGAGAGAGAAGTTGTAAATGTAGAGCAGAGGTATGACCTTTTTCATGAATAGGGAGAGACATAGGCCTTAGTGGATTAGGAAGATTGATGCAGAACGAAGAGAGAGCCTTACCTTATTTTTTTTTTTTTTTTTTTTTTTATTTTTTGTTTGGGTTCCCCCAGGTCCCTCAGTGTGAGGCACCTCGTATATCCACCAGAGAGTTGCTAATACATCTTCCGGTGTATTTTGCATCTTCCAGTCTTGGATGGTCTGGGATGCATCTTAGGTATTTATCGAGCTGATTTTATAAACGCATCTACGCTCACTCCCTGATATGTTTCTTAGATGAGCTGGCAGCACATTAAATAGTCGCTGCATTATCGATGCTGGTGCGTAGTGGATTAATGTCCTGTGCGCCTTTCTCAGTTTACCTGGAATGCTTTTGGCACTATTATTCTACCTCGGCTTGCTCTTTCTGATACTTTAAGCTCCATGATGTTTTCAGCAATTCCTTCTATTTGCTTCCATGCTTGTATTATCATGTAGCGTTCTCTTCTCCTTTCTAGACTGTATAGGTTTTAAAAATTGCAGTCTTTCCCAGTAATCAAGGTCCTTAACTTCTTCTATTCTAGCAGTATAGGGACCTTTGTACACTCTCTATTTGCGCAATATCCTTTTGGTAGTGTGGGTACCATATCACATTGCAGTACTCGAGTGTACTACGCACATAAGTTTTGTAAAGCATAATCATGTGTTCAGCTTTTCTTGTTTTAAAGTGTCTGAATAACATTCCCCATTTTTGCTTTACATTTAGCCAACAGTGTTGCTATTTGGTCGTTGCATAACATATTCCTATTTAAAATTACACCAAGGTCTTTAATTGCTTCCTGTTTGTGATTGTCTCATTATTAGGTCCCCTTGTATGCATACACCATTCCTTCTCTGTTTCCATAATTTATTGATTCGAATTTATCGGAGTTAAATACCATCCTATTTATCTCCGCCCATTCATATATTTTGTTTAGATCTCTTTGTAGTGAGTTCCTATCTTCATCACAAGTAATTTCTCTACTTATTCTTGTGTCATCGGCGAAACTTCTCACTACGGAGTTTTCAACATCACAGTCTATGTCTGAGATCATAATAACAAATAGCAGTGCAGCTAATACCGTACCTTGGGGCACACCAGATATTACCTGGGCTTCATCTGATTTCTCGTCATTGCAACACTATCTGTTTTCTGTTTTGCAGGAATTCTTTTACCCATTTTCCTATCTTTCCCACAATATTATGCTTTCTCATTTTTTTCTCCAATATGTTATGGTCGACCTTGTCAAAGGCTTTTGCAAAAATCTAGATAGATCACATCTGTGTCTTTTCATTTATCCATATTATTGTATATGTTTTCATAGTGAGCTATCAGTTGGGTCTGTGTACTTTTTCCAGGTACGAAACCGTGTTGACCCATATTAAACAAATTATTTTTTGACCAAATGGTTCATTATTTTCTTTTTTATTACCCTCTCATACACTTTCATAATATGTGATGTTAGACTAACAGGTCTATAATTGCTTGCCTCTAGTCTTGATCCACTTTTGAAGATAGGGGTTATATAAGCTAATTTATGTTTAACATATATCTCGCTCATATCTATACTCTGTCTTAGCAGTATTGCAAGTGGCTTCGCGATAGTGTTTGCAGTTTTTTTAACAAAATCGCTGGAACTCCATCTGGTCCGGCTGCCGATCCATTTTTAATTTCGTTTATAGCCGTGACAATATCTGCTTCATTAATATCTATATCCGTTAGATATTCAACATTTTCTTCTCTCATTTCTGTTTCATTATTCTCATTCGCAATTCTTGGCGTGAACTCACTCTTATATTTTTCTGCTAATATGTTGCATATTTCCTTTTTTTCATTCGTTAGCCGTCCTTCAATTCTTAGAGGGCCTATTTCTATTCTCCTTTTATTCATCTTTTTGCATAGGAGTAAAGTACTTTGGGGTTTCTTTTTATATTTTGAAGTGTCCTTTCTTCTAAGTCCCTTTTTTCATTTTCTTTCGACTGTATAATCTTTTGTTCTGCATTTTCTATCTTACATTTTATTTCCCTCATTTTCCACACATTTTTTTCTTTTGCAAGATTTTTCTTCCACTTTTTAATTTTCTGAAATAAGATCCTTCTGTCTCTTGGTATGCACTTCTTTTGTTTATTGTTTTTTTTCGGTACATATTTTTCAACAATTTTCTCCAGTATTTTGTACAGTATATCCGTATTACCTGTATATATCACTTATAAATACATTTTTCCATTCTTTATTCAGTTCTTCATTTATTTCTGACCATTTTATATTCTTACTGTAAAAGTTATATTTTCCATATCCTTCCCAAAGTTTTGTGCTTTTATTAATTCTGTGATCACTTGCTTTGGAATGAACTATCAATTCTATGACATTGTGGTCTGAAATTCCCGTGTTATACACTATTATTTCTTTAACATAATTCACCTCATTCACAAATACTAGATCTAGGACATTTTCCTTTCTTGTTGGAATGTGGTTTATTTGTTGCATATTATGTTCTAATAGCATATCTTGAAGCTTTTCAAATTGCCTCTTATCTTCTGCGCTACTATTACTATCTTTTTTATATGTATACATACAACCACTTTCTTCTATCCGTTCTTTCCAATCCACGAAAGGAAAGTTAAAATCTCCGGATAGGAGTATATTCCAGTCTTTATGGTTTCTACATATATCATCTATTTTTTCTATTATTATGTCAAACTCCTTAGTGTTTGGGGGTCTGTAAACTACAATATTCATTAGTTTTTCAAATTCAAATTCTACCGCAATCAATTCACATTCTGTGTTGCTGTATTTTTCACATACTTTTCCTTGATTTATGTCTCTTCCATATATTGCGGTTCCCCCTTGATTCCTATTTTTTCTGTCTGATCTATAAGTTTGGAAACCCTTTATCTGGTCATCACTGCCAGTCTCTTGGGAATACCATGTTTCACTTATATTTAATATATCTATTTTTTCAATTTGGGTTAGTTCTTCTAAGAACTCTATTTTCCTTTTAGAGTTACTCGTGACTAAACCCTGTGCATTCATTACTATTATGGTTTGTGTTTCATCCCCATTATTTAATATTGGTAATAATATGGATTCTCCCATGCTTCCTTCCTGTTCTGATATGATGTTCTTTTCTTCATTTCCCGGAATTCTGCCATTAAAAAATCCAACTTTTCTATTATATTTGCTCTTTCGCCTTCATATTTATTTGTGTGTGTATACCTGCAACTGTCCCCATATCTGCACCAACCCCTGGCATTATAGATGCATTCTTTGTAGTTGGGCTCTAAATGTGCAGGTTTGGGTTGAAAGGCCTCATATCTTGGGGCTCTTGGTTCAAAGCGCGGTATATACACGGCCTGCTTTTTTGTTTCTTTTTTTGTTTCTTTTTTGCTTTCATTTTCTTTTCAGTTTGCTGAGTTTTCTTACTTTCATTCATGGTTGCAGGATGCATATATCGACATTTTTTGTTGTAAATGCATCCTTTTCCTTCTTTTAGGTTTTTGCATATTTTTGGATGGAGATCTCTGCATTCGTCTCCATATCCGTCTAAATACGCACATTTACCATATATTTCATAATTATGGCATATCTTTGGATGCTTGTAGTAGCATCTTTCGCCAAATCTGCAATTCCCTCTTTTCAGCATATTGCAGACTATATCCTTCTTTTCTATTTTTTCTTGTTCTTGCTCTTCCCTAAAATTATGTAGGTCCGGGTAGAGTCTCTTGGGTCTATTATTTGTTTCCATCTGGTAATTTATTTCTTCATAAGTATGTTGTTGGATGGCATCATAGGTTATATCAATGATTTCTTCTGCATCCTTACACATATCC
>NC_090742.1:44373026-44403026 GCF_036898095.1 Palaemon carinicauda
TCTGCCTCCAGAAATTAATCGAAGGCAGGAATTCCTTGAAACCTCCATAATCAAGCATTAATTCAACATTAAATTCCGATGGATTTCCCTCATCGTTAATGCTGCACTTTTGCAAGAATAGAAATTTGGACATTGGAATTCTGTATTGGACATTTACTGATTATTATCAGTGATATTTTTTGTTGCTTGGGCTGTTGTCGTTGTGTTCCTGTCTACGAAGTTGTATTTTCCGTAGATAAACTTCTGTTATTTTTTGTTGGTTTGGTGGTCTTATAGTTCTAGTGAAAAAACTAACTTCGTTGGTACTTTAGTTACCTCCTCCAACGAAGTTGTATGGTTTTTTTCGCCCCTGTTTGTGTGTTTGTAATGTGTGTGTGCGTGTGTGTGTGTAGGTTTCTGGACACAATTTTAATCGTAGAGTAATGAAGCTTACAGTTATCTACTGTTATGTAAAAAGCTGGAAATGATTAAATTTTGGAAGGTCAAGGTAAAAGTTCAAGGTCACTGTCAAGCAAAATGTCCAATTCACTTAATCAGCCGTAAGTTTGGATATCGTTGTCTCTGACTTCAAACATGGTTCATATTTGAGTGTATGAAAATCTACGCCAAATAATATTGTTAAGGTCAAAGATCTAGGTCGAAGAATAAGTTGCTTCGGCGGAGATCTGCGCTCGACTGAATTCCCCTCTAGTTATTGCATGTGTTTATCTATTGGTCTTATAGTACTAGTTTTTATAGTTTATATAGGAGATATTTATTTTAATCTCGTTGCTCTTCTTGAAATCTTTTATGTTTCTTTGTTTCCTTTCCTCACTGAGCTATTTTCCTTATTGGAGGCCCTGGGCTTATAGCATCCTGTTTTTCCAATTAGGGTTGTAGCTTAATAATAATAATAATAATAATAATAATAATAATAATAATGAAAAATTGACTTCGTTGCTTCATTTCTCTTAATTTCTCTGAAAATAAAAGGAAGGTTAATCCTAAAGGAAGGCATTTTACTACAAATGTAAATTCGTAGGGGAGAGGTTTCCACAACGACCAAGTTGATGCATATGGAATTTTAGGCCGATTGCCAGGGAATGACAATGGCACATCGCCCTTTTCATATTCATGAATTCCCCGGAATTTTACCTGACGATTTTTGGTATCGACTAAATATTCATAAACGCGAAGCTATACTCATCAGACTGGCTTTTTTTTTTTTTTTTTTTTTTTCAAATGGATATATTCTGCTTGTTGATTACCCAATTCACACACGTTGCGGTTAATTGAATAACTTCCCAATCTTAAACTTTTTTATTTTTTTTTTCAAAGAGTGTTCGTACCGAAATTTTTATCGTGTATGGTCACATGAAAAAGTTTATTGAAAATTAAAATATAAACTTTTTTGTCACAAGAAAATGAGAAATATTTATGATGAGGAAAAAAGTAAAGGTTTGTGCCAGGCAAAGTTTGAAACTTTACTATTGAGAAAAATGAGAAAATTTTCTTCTGAAATATTCGAAAAATGTTTTTGTCGAGAAATATAAACATTATCGTTGCAGAAAAAATTTAAGCCTTTCTGTCGATAAAGATAAGAAACTTTTATGATATAGCGGTATTCAGTGTATAATTTAGTTTTTACACGTCTTTTCTTTTAATCAGACCTCGAAAAGATTCATAAAAAAAAATTTCAGAGCAGAAACTTATAACGCTTATTTTCAAGTGCTTGAACTCTAAGAAGAATAGCAACTGAAGTAAAAAAAGAAAAAAGAAAAAAAAAGGTGTAAAAGGTCAAATTAACTTTAAATTTCAAGTTCGTGATGTGAGACACGGTTCTCGTAGTGTTTAAGAATAAAGATGGCATTTTGCTTAATCATAACATCTTCGGTAGTACTGAATAAGATTCGGGAAATAATTTTTTATATAAAATTTCAGCAGTTATGTTGAAATGAAGGAAACGTAGAAGCAATTGAGCCTTCCAACAAAAACAACAAAGATTAGTTTATTTATATAATAATTAATAAAAGGAATTAGTAAAAAATATATGATGGTCAGTTTCTGACATAAGTTCCCCAAAAGAGGGCTAAAAATGATCCAAACTGCAGAAAATCACAAAAAGATGGATAAACTTTTTCATTCCTAGAGACAAAAACATATTGAACTGTTCTGATGTGATTAGTACCTCTGATAAATTATTGTTGTTGTTGTTGGTGTTGTTGTTTTTAATGACATCAAACGATTCTTTTTATCTTGATCGCGTGTGAAAGCAAAAGCAGTGCTCACCTACATATGCAAGGAAGCTTAGCTTTTACACCAGTTAAAAAGGATCAAATGTTGGAAAATTTTAAACATTTAGGAAGAACTCTTACGAAAAAGGAGCATCGTGTGAAGTGTCTGTTTGCTAAGCAAATATGACTGGACAAAACTCTCTCTCTCTCTCTCTCTCTCTCTCTCTCTCTCTCTCTCTCTCTCTCTCTCTCTCTCTCTCCTTTAGTTATAAACAGTTGCAAAGAACAAGTAATTTATTTCTCTCTCTCTCTCTCTCTCTCTCTCTCTCTCTCTCTCTCTCTCTCTCTCTCCTTTAGTTATAAACAGTTGCAAAGAACAAGTAATTTATTTCTCTCTCTCTCTCTCTCTCTCTCTCTCTCTCTCTCTCTCTCTCTCTCTCTCTCTCTCTCTCTCTTCAACCAACTGCATTCACTTCGATTCAGAAAAGCCCTGCAGCGAGTTATATATATATATATATATATATATATATATATATATATATATATATATATATATATATATATATATATATATGTATATATGTATATATGTATATATCCAAATAAGCTATATATATTTTTGATACATTAATGTCTGGATTCTCTTAACGACCACGGGATCAGAGCCCCAGGCGAAATCACACAAAGACAAGAGCTTGGCTCCGGCCGGGAATCGAACCCTGGTCGGCAAGCTTGTACAGACAGTGACTAACCCACTTCGTGGCCAAGTGGGTTAGTCACTGTCTGTACAAGCTTGCCGACCAGGGTTCGATTCCCGGCCGGAGCCAAGCTCTTGTCTTTGTGTGATTTCGCCTGGGGCTCTGATCCCGAGGTCGTTAAGGAGAATCCAGACATTAATGTATCAAAAATATATATGGCTTATTTAAATATGAAAAACACGTAAAAAAATGTGCAAAATTTATCATATGTATATATGTATATCTGTATATATGTATATATGTATATATATATATATATATATATATATATATATACATATATATATATATATATATATATATATATATATATTATATATATATATATATATATATACATATACATATAAATAATGTACATATAACTAATATTTAGCTGACCATGTCCCCAAAGCTGATTCTGGATACCTCTTCAAATGCTTAAACGTCCATCAGCCGAAACTTGTTTCGATGAATTTTTGTGATGAAGACTGGACTTACAGATAGAGGTTAATTGTTACAGCATTTATCTTGGTGCCAGTTTTCTGAATTCGATCAATCCATCAGTCGTTTCTGTGTGTTGATTACATCACTAGAGTGACAACTACCATTGAAGTGTTACAGCAATTATATTTGCATTTTGGGCGAAAATTTTCTTCAAAGATTAGAGTTGTTGTTATTATTATTATCATTATTATTATTATTATTATTATTACCTCTGCGAACGAATTCGGGAGGAGGTTATGTTTTCGCCCATGTTTGTCTGTTTGTTTGTAAATAACTTCCTGGCCACAGTTTTACTCATCGACTAGTGAAACTTTCAGGGATTAATTATGTTGAAACATGGAAGTGATTCAATTTTGAAAGTCATGGGTCAAAGGTCAAGGCCAAACAAAAGGTCGACCGAATTAACCCTAATCCTAACCCCAAGTTTGCACATGGTTGTCACAGACTTCAAATACGCTTACCGTTTAAATGATTTCTAGAATCCAGCTTGCTTCCGGCAAGTTGGATTCTAGTTATTATTATTATTATTATTATTATTATTATTATTATTATTATTATTATTATTATTATTATTATTATTATTCTTAACAGCTAGGCTACAATCTTAGTTAGAAAGCAGGATGCTATAAGCCCAAGGGCTCCAAGAGGAAAAAATAGCCCAGTGAGGAATGAAAATGTGGAAATGAATAAACTGCAAGATAAGTAGTGAACAACTAAGATAAAATATTTTAAGAATAGTAACAACATTAAAATAGAACTTTCATATATAAACTATAAAGAGACTTATGTCAGCCTGTTCAACGTAGAAACACTGCAAATTTAAATGGCTAAGATATGATTACTAGATTTAGTTTTGATGAATAGTTTTATTTTGGTAGCTAAGTGTTTGTTTTTATATAGGTAACCACAGGAGTCGACGGGCACTGGGGGTTGAAGTTTCATTTTATCATTTAACTATAGAATTCAATATTGCAAAAGAAAATTTAGATTTTGAATCAACTAATAATATGATGGTAAAATAATATCTAGATACCGTTATAAAATAAACGTCAGTCAAGAACGATCTGATATACTCAAATAGAAAATATGATTAAAAAAATATGACCTGAATTTGCGATCAAGCATCTTTGCAAGAAAGAAGGAAATACACACACACACACACACACACACACACACACACACACACACACACATACACACTTAAACTTGATCAGTCAAAGTTGAAAGAGGAAGAGAGTGAGAGGTTAATCGCATTTCTATCAATCATCGTGTTTCTGTTCTTGACTTTGTGTTTCCAATTGAAGGAGAGAAGACAGACACGCATATTCTTTGACATTCAGGTTCTCACTATTGGCCATTTTCCTTCCTAACTGCCGTCTTTGGCAGAACGCTTTCTCTATTTTTTTTTTCTTTCAGCTTCCCTTCCATTTCAGATTTTGGTGAGAGTTGCTGACAGGTACAGAAGAAATACCTTAACAAAAACATATTATTGAAATATTTAATTCTCAAATATGAAAAAGAAGATTGAGAATGGCTAATTGTAAAATAAATCATGTTACTGATCACTAATGGGTTAGTAACCAAAGATACATAAAAATACATAGAAATTAAACTCACAAAATGGGACATATTATGAAAGACTCAAATGGTTTCATATTTCAGAAAGAAATTATTATTCAAATATGATTTATAGGTACATCTATACCTCTAATCAGACATACCTCTCCTTGTATATTATATATTAGTATTCTGTGCCTTCTTTTTTAATATTTTTGTTAATTTTCTACAAAGTTCTATTTTATATACATTTGTTCATGAATAAGGTAGTGAGTTAACCAAAGCACCAGCTACCCATCGATATACTACCGCTAGAGAGTATTTAGGTCCTTTGACTGACGAGACTACTGCATTGAATTCCTCTCTATGGTTAAGACTAATTTTTCTTTGCCTATACATACACTGAATAGTCTGGCCTATTCTTTCGACGTTCTCCTGTGTCCTCATACACCTGACAACACTGAGATTACCAAACAATTCTTTTTCACTCAAGTGGTTTACTTCTGCACTGTAATTGTTCAGTGACTACTTTCCTCTTGGTAATGGTAAAAGAGACTCTCTAGCTATGGAAAGCACCTCTTCTAGTAGGACACTCCAAAATCTAAACCATTGTTCTTTTCTCTTGAGTAGTGTCATAGCCTCTGTACCTTGGTCTCCAAATGACTTGGGCAAGAGTTCTCTTGCTTAAAGGTACACTCGAGTACACTTTTTCTATCATTTCTTTTTCTCTTTTCTTTTCAAGTTTTTGTAGCTTATTTATGAAAGTTCAATTTTCTTTACTATTAAAAATTTTATTTATTGTTCATTACTTCTCTAGTAGATTATTTATTTCCTTGTTTCCTTTCCTTACTGAGATATTTTCCCTGTTGGAGCCCTCAGCCTTATGCCATCCTGATTATCCAAGTAAGGTTATAGATTAGCTAATAATAATAATAATAATAATAATAATAATAATAATACCTCTTCCATGTACATATATATCAGTATTATGTGCCTTCTCTTTCAACAATTCTGTTTGGTTACAACAAAATTCTAACTCTTAACAAAATTTTACAAGTCAGTCTTCAGTGTATCCTTTTCCTTTTAGTTTCTCTTTTCTTTTTGTTTTCTGAGAGAGAGAGAGAGAGAGAGAGAGAGAGAGAGAGAGAGAGAGAGAGAGAGAGAGAGAGAGAGAGACTGTCCTTTTACAGTTTTATTTGCGCAGCAAGTAGACCTTTCATAAGAAGTCTTTGTCCCCATGAATATTGTTTGTAGAGAGAGAGAGAGAGAGAGAGAGAGAGAGAGAGAGAGAGAGAGAGAGAGAGAGAGAGAGAGAGATTGTCCTTTTACATTTTTATTTGCGCAGTAATCAGACCTTTCATAAGAAGTCTTTGTCCCCATGAATATTGTTTGTAGAGAGAGAGAGAGAGAGAGAGAGAGAGAGAAAGAGATTGTCCTTTTACATTTTTATTTGCGCAGTAATCAGACCTTTCATAAGAAGTCTTTTTCCCCATGAATATTGTTTGTAGAGAGAGAGAGAGAGAGAGAGAGAGAGAGAGAGAGAGGAGAGAGAGAGAGAGAGAGAGAGACTGTCCTTTTACAGTTTTATTTGCACAGCAAGTAGACCTTTCATAAGAAGTCTTTTTCCCCATGAATATTATTTGTAGAGAGAGAGAGAGAGAGAGAGAGAGAGACTGTCCTTTTACATTTTTATTTGCGCAGTAATCAGGCCTTTCATAAGAAGTCTTTCCCCATGAATATTGTTTGTAGAGAGAGAGAGAGAGAGAGAGAGAGAGAGAGAGAGAGAGAGACTGTCCTTTTACATTTTTATTTGCGCAGTAATCAGACCTTTCATAAGAAGTCTTTTTCCCCATGAATATTGTTTGTAGAGAGAGAGAGAGAGAGAGAGAGAGACTGTCCTTTTACATTTTTATTTGCGCAGTAATCAGGCCTTTCATAAGAAGTCTTTTTCCCCATGAATATTGTTTGTAGAGAGAGAGAGAGAGAGAGAGAGAGAGAGAGACTGTCCTTTTACAGTTTTATTTGCACGGCAAGTAGACCTTTCATAAGAAGTCTTTGTCCCCATGAATATTGTTTGTAGAGAGAGAGAGAGAGAGAGAGAGAGAGAGACTGTCCTTTTTACATTTTTATTTGCGCAGTAATCAGGCCTTCCATAAGAAGTCTTTTTCCTCATGAATATTGTTTGTAGAGAGAGAGAGAGAGAGAGAGAGAGACTGTCCTTTTACATTTTTATTTGCGCAGTAATCAGACCTTTCATAAGAAGTCTTTTTCCCCATGAATATTGTTTGTAGAGAGAGAGTGAGAGAGAGAGAGAGAGAGAGAGAGAGAGAGAGACTGTCCTTTTACATTTTTATTTGCGCAGTAATCAGACCTTTCATAAGAAGTCTTTTTCCCCATGAATATTGTTTGGAGAGAGAGAGAGAGAGAGAGAGAGAGAGAGAGAGAGAGAGACTGTCCTTTTACATTTTTATTTGCGCAGTAATCAGACCTTTCATAAGAAGTCTTTTTCCCCAAGAATATTGTTTGTAGAGAGAGAGAGAGAGAGAGACTGTCCTTTTACAGTTTTATTTGCGCAGTAAGCAGACCTTTCATAAGAAGTCTTTTTCCCCATGAATATTGTTTGTAGAGAGAGAGAGAGAGAGAGAGAGAGAGAGAGAGAGAGAGAGAGAGAGACTGTCCTTTTACAGTTTTATTTGCGCAGTAAGCAGACCTTTCATAAGAAGTCTTTTTCCTCATGAATATTGTTTGTAGAGAGAGAGAGAGAGAGAGAGAGAGAGAGAGAGAGAGAGAGAGAGAGAGAGAGTGAGAGAGAGATACTGTTCTTTTACAGTTTTATTTGCACAGCAAGTAGACCTTTCATAAGAAGTCTTTTTCCCCATGAATATTGTTTGGAGAGAGAGAGAGAGAGAGAGAGAGAGAGAGAGAGAGAGAGACTGTCCTTTTACATTTTTATTTGCGCAGTAATCAGGCCTTTCATAAGAAGTCTTTTTCCCCATGAATATTGTTTGTAGAGAGAGAGAGAGAGAGAGAGAGAGACTGTCCTTTTACAGTTTTATTTGCACGGCAAGTAGACCTTTCATAAGAAGTCTTTGTCCCATGAATATTGTTTGTAGAGAGAGAGAGAGAGAGAGAGAGAGAGAGACTGTCCTTTTACATTTTTATTTGTGCAGTAATCAGACCTTTCATAAGAAGTCTTTTTCCCCATGAATATTGTTTGGAGAGAGAGAGAGAGAGAGAGAGAGAGAGAGAGAGAGAGAGAGAGAGAGAGAGAGACTGTCCTTTTACAGTTTTATTTGCACAGCAAGTAGATCTTTCATAAGAAGTCTCTTTTTCCCTATGAATATTGTTTTCAGATGTTTCAACTTTTCAACCCTTTGACTTTGCTAACCCCTTAAAAGCCAAGCTTCCTATGCATATGCATGAGCGCAAGAGTCACTCGCACACGAGATTAAATAGAGGAAAAAATCTTTTGATGTTTACGTAAAAAAACCTTGAACGAACGAATCTAAAGTGGAAGTATTAGTAAAGAACTGAAAGAGTTTTTATCCTCTAGTTTAGTATTTTTTTTTTGTTACATTTCTTGTTTCTTTGTAATATAATACCGAAGTGGAAATGCTCTGACGTATTGGAATTCCAGTTCATTTCCATCTAGCACTGAATAAAGTCAAAACGTGCAAAGCAGTTTTGTTTTTAAGTAATTATTTTTTTTTTTGTTTCTCAGTGTCTAAGTGAATGCTTAATATTTTGCTTTTAGCTTAAATTTACCTGTTGTCTTTATATTTTTAAGACTGCAATTAATATGAATTTATGGTATATTTATATGTTCACTTGTGTGTGTATGTTAGCAGCAAAATTTGAATTTCCGGTTCTTCGTAGAGAGCCTAGGTACTCCTTAGAATACCTAGCAGTTTTAGGCAAGGGATTGAAATAGTTTTATGTTCTGACATTACACACACTACCAGGGCAATCTCTATAATGCCTAGGAATTGTGCAGAATGCGTTAGTGTACTTAAGTAAAGTATATAAGTAGCAGATGTTCAACACTTTATTTAGTATATAACTGAAGCGTGTGCAATCTAAATGATATATGTCATTATTGGTACACATTCTGTTTAATGTCATATCTAAAACGACAAAAATAAACCATTTTTATTTATTGCAGGTATCTAAGCTCGAATGACATTTTGAATTCCATAATTAAATACTCATGACACAAATTTCTGTGTAAGATACTATGTTTGATATGAACATTTAAAAAATCCTTGTCCAGATCCCATCAATTGTTGGGTTGCTGCTGCCATGAGCGATATTTTCTCACCTATCTGAATTGCTTGCAATGCTAATAAAGGATTTTTACAAACAGTAAATTGAGATCTGGTATAACCGATAGTAACCATCATCAACATCAATGTTGGCGGCCAAAATATTTCGAACATCAGCCCGACCTTTACCATACTCGGGTATGGGAAGGCGAAGTATACCACCAAGATTAACTGAAGGAAAGTCCTTTTGAAAGTGTTCTTCATATTTTCAGCTTGCATTTCAATATTTGCTTTTGCATCTTCACGACTACATTCAATCAAAGCTCAACGAACACACAACTGGCGCACCGTACTCCTCTTCATCACTGGACCCATGGCCACACACGATATGAATATAATGGGCACAATCTGGAAATTGATAACCCTCCACTTGTTGCCCTAGAACACAGACATGAGAATGTTGTAGTCACTTCGTCATTTGTTGTATATTCGGTTTCTGCATAAGGTGAAATCAGCACTGGTAGTTGAACTAAGGATGTTTATTTACATGTAGATACCGGAAATGACTTACTTGATAAAGATACATTATCGGCATCTTGTAGGATTTCGGACTCTTTCTGGTTCTGTAGTCTGTGTTGATGTAGATTCTGAAAATTGGTTAAGTGTTGAAGATCCACTTTCTTCCTCTCTCAGGATGCTTTTATCAGTTTGTGCAGTCGATAGGACAAGTTGTTGCAAATTTTATTCCCTTATATTTTCTAACACTTCTTGGTGTAGCATTGATTTACATAACCAAACCTTTACTCTACAGCCAAATAGAGCGTCATTTTTTTTATGCCAGAAGGATAGGTCCGATTTTTCATTAATTGAAGAAAGCATAGACTATTAATGACTATTAATTTTATCCTTCATCTAGATAATGAGCATATTTTCAATTAACTCTTTAGTCTCTTTGTCTTGTTTCACACTTTGCCAAAAGTGCAATTGGTGTTTTATAGAATACTGAGGTGTGTTAAATTCTTACTGTTACATACTTTACCTGCTGATACGTAGCATTTTATACCTTTCCCAGGTATTCAATAGAAATGTAAATTCTTAGTTTTGCCGCTAAAGAAATGTAAATTTTTAGCTTAGCCACTAACATGTATACTGCAGTTATTTTTATTATAAATTATGTTTTTGAGACGGAAAATTACGGAAACCAATCAAATCAGCTGTGGATTATTTCCTTTTGTCATAATTTATTTTTGTTTCTACCGCCCATGGTTGGATTTATTTTGGATAAGGTTTAAATTCAATATGATGTACCCCGTTATCTCATTTCGATTATCTTTTCACTTCCATGGGTGTCATTTAATTCACGAAAATAATAAAATCACTATATTACAATAGTTTAGTAATTTACGAAAATTTGCTTGAGTATGATAGGTCCTAATAATTTATTGTTGAGGAATATAGGAAGGGTAATAAGCCCTAATTATTTATTGGTTAGAAATAGCGGTAGCATAATAGGCCCTAATAATTGTTGAGAAATAGCGGTAACGTAATAGGCCCTAATAATTGTTGAGAAATAGCGGTAGCATAATAGGCCCTAATAATTGTTGAGAAATAGCGGTAGCATAATAGGCCCTAATGATTGTTGAGAAATAGCGGCAGCATGATACACCATAATAATTTGTTGAGATATCGCGGTAGCATGATAGGCCCTAATAATTTATTGTTGACTAATAGAGGTAGCATAATAATGTGCCCTAGTAATTTATTGAGGAAGATCGGTAGAATAATAGGCCCTAATAATTGTTGAGAAATAGCGGTAGCATAATAGGCCCTAATAATTGTTGAGAAATAGCGGTAGCATAATAGGCCCTAATGATTGTTGAGAAATAGCGGCAGCATGATACACCATAATAATTTGTTGAGATATCGCGGTAGCGTAATAGGCCTTAATAATTTATTGTTGACTAATAGAGGTAGCATAGTGTGCCCTAATAATTTATTGAGGAAGATCGGTAGAATAATAGGCCCTAATAATTGTTATGAAATAGCGGTACCATAATAGGCCCTAATAGTTTATTGTTGACTAATAGAGGTAGCATAATGTGCCCTAATTTATTGAGTTAGATTGATAGACTTATAGGCCCTAATAATTATGAAATAGCGGTACCATAACAGGCCCTAATAGTTTATTGATGACTAATAGAGGTACCATAATGTGCCCTAATAATTTATTAAGGAAGGTCGGTAGAATAATAGGCCCTAATAATTGTTGAGAAAAAGCGTTAGCATAATAGGCCCTAATAATTTATTGTTGACTAATATAGGTAGCATAATATGCCATAATAATTCATTGAGAAATATAGCGATACCATAATAGGCCCTAATAGTTTATTGTTGAGAAAGATCGGTAGAATAATAGGCCCTAATAGTTTATTGTTGAGAAAGATCGGTAGCATAATAGGCCCTAATAATTTATTGTTGAAAAATAGCGGTAGCTTAATAGGCCCTCGTGTTCGGAAGTCATACATGATACGAGACATTCTCACCAATGATGTCTATATTCATTCTTTCTCTTACAGAATCTAAATAAGAAAATTTTTCATTGCATTGAATTTAGTCTTGGGTTTATTTCCTACATATATTTATTACAGATTTACGAATTAAAAGACGGAGACGTCCAAATTTTAATATATTCACCTAATCAATATATTGCTTGGCCTCTTTATGTAGAAATGAGTCAAAATAATAGAAATTCAGTTTTTTTTTCCCATATGTCATAAAAAACAAGAGATATTCATATTAAGTTATCCCCACTCAGAAAGTGAGGTGTAAATGATAATGAAAATTAAATTCACAATGTTTTCTATGTGGTAAATATATTCGAGATCATTAAGGAATACGACAGATAGTGTTGAGAATAATGAAGTACATTCTAAAAGAAAAACAATGTTAGATTCATTACATCAGTGGTTGTAAGGTTTTTGTGGAAACCTTTCAAGGCAGCTGACATAAGCAATGTATCCTAGAAGCCTAGAAATTACGAGACCCGGATGAATAAAATCTTAATTTTCACTACTAAAGGCTTCACATCTAAAACTTAATCTTCTTATGAAATACACATTCCAGTATTGCTTTATAAAACTGAATTCTTTTCTTCTTTACTCGTCATTTTCTTATTAGTTTAGGATAACAAAACATTTTCAACGTTTTATTCTAATTACAATATAACACTGATTTTGCGTCAGGATACTGAATGTTACTTTGCATGTTGGGCTGTGGAATTGATGTAATTGCATGAGCCTTAACTTATTCTATATTTTAAATTCCTCATGAAACTTTTTATTTATTTATATTCATTAGTTTCAAATTTATTTTATTTGAGATCAATAGGCCCTAATAGATTTATTGTTGAGAAAGATCGGTACCATAATAGGCCCTAATAGTTTATCGTTGAGAAAGATCAGTAGTATAATAGGCACCAATAATTTATTGTTGAAAAATAGCGGTAGCTTAATAGGCCCTCGTGTTCGGAAGTCGTACATAATACGAGACGTCATTCTCACCAATGATGTCTATATTCATTCTTTCTCTTGCAGAATCTAAATAAGAAAATTTTTCATTGCATTGAATTTAGTCTTGGGTTTATTTCCTACATATATTTATTACAGATTTACGAATTAAAAGACGGAGACGTCCAAATTTTAATATATTCACCTAATCAATATATTGCTTGGCCTCTTTATGTAGAAATGAGTCAAGATAATAGAAATTCAGTTTTTTTTTCCCATATGTCATAAAAAACAAGAGATATTCATATTAAGTTATCCCCACTCAGAAAGTGAGGTGTAAATGATAATGAAAATTAAATTCACAATGTTTTCTATGTGGTAAATATATTCGAGATCATTAAGGAATACGACAGATAGTGTTGAGAATAATGAAGTACATTCTAAAAGAAAAACAATGTTAGATTCATTACATCAGTGGTTGTAAGGTTTTTGTGGAAACCTTTCAAGGCAGCTGACATAAGCAATGTATCCTAGAAGCCTAGAAATTACAAGACCCGAATGGATAAAATCCTCATGTTCATTACTAAAGGCTTCATTTTTAAATCTTAATTTTCTTATGAAATACACATTCCAGTATTGCTTTATAAAACTGAATTCTTTTCTTCTTTACTCGTCGTTTTCTTATTAGTTTAGGATAACAAAACATTTTCAACGTTTAATTCTAATTACAATATAACACTGATTTTGCGTCAGGATACTGAATGTTACTTTACATGTTGGGCTGTGGAATTGATGTAATTGCATAAGCCTTAACTTATTCTATATTTTAAATTCCGCATGAAACTTTTTATTTATTTATATTCATTAGTTTCAAATTTGTTTTATTTGAGATCATATATTATATTTTCGTGGGATTGCAAACCATGAAATGGGGATTTTGTTTTTTGCTTCCTTTATTTGTCAAATTTGATTCATGTGAACTCAAAAAGCTTAAAAGTCTGTGAGCAGGTGCTTGAATTAGATGACAAAAATCTAATACAGAGGGAGCGGGAGAGCCCCGCCGAAGAGCGGGAGCGGGAGAGCCCAGCTGCATGAGTGTGACTGGGAGCGGGGAAGTCACGCCACGGGAGCGGGGAAACCACGCCACGGGAGCGGGGAAGCCTTGCCGCGGGAGCATTAGCCCCGCCACGCCAGCGGGAGCTGGGGAGCGCCAGTGGGAGTGGGGCAGCACCAGCGGGAGCGGGGGAGCGCTAGTCGGAGAGGGGCAGCACCAGCGGGAGCGGGGGAGCGACAGTGGGAGGGCTGTCGTGGGTTTGGCGGCACGGGAGCGGGGAAGCGCCGCCGAAACAGCGGGAGCGGGGGAGCGCCGCTGCACCAGCGGGAGCGGGGGAGCGCCGCCGCCCCAGCGGGAGCAGGGGAGTGCTGCCGCGCCAGCGGGAGCGGGGGTATGCCATCGCGCCATTGGTAGCGGGAGAGCTCCGCCAGGGGGAGCGCTGCCGCACAAGGAGGAGCGCCGCCGCACCAGCGTGAGCGGGGGAGCGCCGCCGCGCCAGTGAAAGCAGGGGAGTTCCGCCGGGCCAGCGGAAGCGGGAGAGCCCCACCGCACCAGCGAGAGCAGGGGAGTGCCGCCGCTCCAGCCTGAGCAGGGGAGCGGGGGAGCTCCAGCCCCGCCGCGCCAGCGGGAGCGGGGGAGCCCCAGCCCCGCCGCGCCAGCGGGAGCAGGGGATCCCCAGCCCCGCCGTGCCAGCGGGAGCGGGGAAGCCCCAGCCCCGCCGCGCCAGCGGGAGCAGGGAGCCTCAGCCCCGCCGCGCCAGCGGGAGCAGGGGAGCCCCGCCGCGCCAAAGGGAGCGGGGGATCCCCACCGCGCCAGAGGGAGCAGGGGAGCTCCGTTGCGGCAGCGGGAGCGGGGGAGCCCCGCCGCGACAGGGTGGGAGCCCACCCGCGGCAGCGGGAGCGGGAGAGCCCTGCCGCGGCAGCGGGAGCGGGGGAGCCCCACCGAGCCAGCGGGAGCGGGTAAGCCCCGCCGCGGCAACGGGAGCAGGGGAGCCCAATCAGGAGCAGGTCCTTGAATTAGATGATAAAAATCTAATCCAAAGGGACCGGGAGAACCCCGCTGCGTGAGTGCGAGTGGGAGCGAGAAGCCACGCCGCGCGAGTGCGAATTTAGCGGGGAAGCCACGCCTCGGGAGAGTTAGCCCGCCACCCCAGCGGGAGCAGGGGAACGTGATTGGCTGCACCAGTGGGAGCAGGGGAGCGCCGCCGTCCCAGTGGGAGCGGGGGTGCCGGCGCGGGAGCGGGGTAGCGCCACCGCAACCGCGGGAGCGAGGGAGCACTGACACGTTAGCGGTAGCTGGAGAGCGCCGCCGCCCCAGCGGGAGCGAGGATTCCGGCGCAGCAGTGGGAGCGGGCGAGCGTTGCCGCGCCAGGGGGAGCGGGGGAGCCCCGCCACGCACAGGGAGCGGGGGAGCCCCGCCACGCACAGGGAGCGGGGGAGCCCCGCCACGCACAGGGAGCGGGGGAGCCCCGCCACGCCACAGGGATGCGGGGGAGCCCCGCCACGCCACAAGGATGCAGGGGAGCCCCACCACCCCAGCGGGACCGGGGGAGCGCCGCCGCCGCGCCAGCGGGAACGGGGGAGCCCCGCTGCGCCAGTGGGAGTGGGAGAGCCCCGCCGCGCTAGCGGGATCGGGGGAGCCCGCCGTGCCAGCGGGAGCGGGGGATCCCGCCGCGCCAGCGGGAGCGGGGGAGTCCCGCTGCGCCAGCGGAAGCAGGGGAGTCCCGCTGCACCAGTGGGGTCAGGGGAGCCCCGCCGCGCCAGCGGGAGCGCTGAATGAGGGAGCGCCAGCGGAAGCGTGAGAGCGAGTGAGCGAGAGCGAGTGAGCGCCAGGGGGAGCAGGTGCTTGAATCAGATGACAAAAATCTAATCCAGAGGGGGCGGGAGAGCCCCACTGCACAAGCGGGAGCGGGAGAGCCCCGCTGCGTGAGTGCGAGTGGGAGCGTGGAAGCCACGCCGCGCGAGTGCGAACGAGAGCTAGGAAGCCACACCGCGAGAGCGGAGAAGCCACGCCACAGAAATTAGCCCCGCCACGCCAGCGGGAGCGGTGGAGCACCGCCGCCGCAACAGTGGGAACGGGAGAGCGCCGCCGAAACAGCTGCAGCGGGGGAGCGCCGGCGCCCTAGCGGGAGCGGGGAAGCGCCGCCGCCCAAGCGTGAGCGGGGGAGCACCGCCGCACCAGCAGGAGCGGGGGAGCGCCGCCGCACTAGTGGGAGCGAGGGAGCGCCATCGCTCCAGCGGGAGCGGGGGTGCCGGCGCGCCAGCGGTGGAGCCCGGCGAGCCACTGGGAGAGGGGGAGCGCCGCCGCACCAGCGGGAGCGGGGGAGCCCTGCCGCTCCAGCGGGACCAGGGGAGCCCTGCCGCCCCAGCGGGAGCGGTAGAGCCCGCCGCGCCAGCGGGAGCGGGGGAGCCCCGCTGCGCCAGGAGGAGCGGGGGAGTCCCGCCGCGCCAGCGAGAGCGGGGGAGCCCCGCTGCGCCAGCAAGAGCGGGGTAGCCCCGCTGGCCCAGCGGGAGCGGGGGAGCCCCGCCGCGCCAGCGGGAGTTGAGGATTCACTCTGCGCCAGCGGGAGCGTGGGGGCTCCACCCCCGCCGCTCCAGGGGGAGCAGGGAATTCCCGCCGTGCTAGCGGGGGGGGGATTCCCGCAGTGCCAGCGGGAACGGGGGAGCCCCAGCCCCGCCGCGCCAGCGAGAGCGGGTGAGCCCGGCCGCTCCAGCAGGAACTGAGGAGCCCCGCCGCGCCAGCGGGAGCGGGGGAGCCCCGCCGCGCCAGCGGGAGCGGGGGAGCCCCGCCACTACAGCGGGAGCGGGGGAGCCCCGCCGTGCCAGCGGGAACGGGGGAGCCCCGTTGCCCCAGCGGGAGCGGGGGAGCCCCGTTACGCCAGCGGGAGCGGTGGAGCCCCGCCGCGCTAGCGGGAGCTGGGGAGCTCCGCCGCACCAGCGGGAGCTGGGGAGCCCCGCCGCACCAGCGGGACCGGGGAATCCCCGCCGCGCCAGCGGGAGCGGTGGAGCCCGCCGCGTCAGGGGGAGCGGGGGAGCCCCGCTGCGCCAGGAGGAGCGGGGGAGCCCCGCCACGCCAGCGAGAGCGGGGGAGCCCCGCTGCGCCAGCGAGAGCGGGGTAGCCCCGCTGCCCCAGCGGGAGCGGGGGAGCCCCGCCGCGCCAGCGGGAGTTGGGGATTCACCCCGCGCCCTCGGGAGCGTGGGAGCCCCACCCCCGCCGCTCCAGCGGGAGCAGGGGATTCACGCCGTGCTAGCGGGAGCAGGGGATTCCTGCAGTGCCAGCGGGAACGTGGGAGCCCCAGCCCCGCCGTGCCAGCAAGAGCGGGGGAGCCCGGCCGCGCCAGTGGGAACTGAGGAGCCCCGCCGCGCCAGCAGGAGCGAGGGAGCCCCGCCGCGCCAGCGGGAGCGGGAGAGCCCCGCCATACCAGCGGGAGCGGGGGAGCCCCGCCATACCAGCGGGAGCGGGGGAGCACCGCCGTGCCAGCGGGAACGGGGGAGCCCCGCCGCGCCAGCGGGAGCTTGGCAGACCCGCCGCTTCAGCAGGAGCAGGGGAGCCCCGCCGCGGCAGCGGGAGCGGGGGAGCTTTGCCGCACCAGCGGAAGCAGGGGAGCCCTGCCGCGCCAGCGCAATCGTGAGCGGGGGAGCCCTGCCGCGGGAGCGTTAGCCCGCCACCCCAGCGGGAGCGGGGGAGCGCGATTGGGAGCGGGTCACCAGCGGGAGCGGGGGAGCGTTGGCGCGCCAACGGGAGCTGGGGAGCGCCGCCCCGCCAGCGGGAGCGGGGGAGCGCCAGCACACCAGTGAGAGTGGGTGTGCTGGCTCGGCAGTGGGAGCTGGGGAGCGCCGCCGCTCTAGGGGGAGCGCCGCCACACCAGCGGGGAGCGCCACCGTGCCAGCGGGGAGCGCCACCGTGCCAGCGGGGAGCGCCACCGTGCCAGCGGGGAGCGCCACCGTGCCAGCGGGGAGCGCCACCGTGCCAGCGGGGAGCGCCACCGTGCCAGCGGGGAGCGCCACCGTGCCAGCGGGGAGCGCCACCGTGCCAGCGGGGAGCGCCACCGTGCCAGCGGGGAGCGCCACCGTGCCAGCGGGGAGCGCCACCGTGCCAGCGGGGAGCGCCACCGTGCCAGCGGGGAGCGCCACCGTGCCAGCGGGGAGCGCCACCGTGCCAGCGGGGAGCGCCACCGTGCCAGCGGGGAGCGCCACCGTGCCAGCGGGGAGCGCCACGCCGCACCAGCGGTAGCGGGGGAGCCCCTCAGCTGCAGCAGGAGCGGGGGAGCCTAGCCGGGGCAGCGGAAGCGGGGTAGCCCCGCCGGGGCTGCGAGAGCAGGGGAGCCCCTTAGCGGGAGCAGGGGAGCCCCCGCGGCAGCGGGAACGGAGGAGCCCCGCAGCTCCAGCGGGAGCGGGGGAGCCCTGCCGCGCCAGCGCAAGCGGGAGCGCCAGTGGCAGCGGGGGAGCCCCGCTGCGGCAGCGTCAGCGGTAGAGGTGGAGCGCCGCCGCGCCAGCGGGAGGGGATGAGCTCCGCCACTCCAGTGGGAGCGGATGAGCGCCGCCGCTCCAGCGGGAGCGGGGAAGCCCTGCCGCGCCAGAGGGAGCGGGGAAGTCCCGCCGCTCCAGCAGGAGCGGGGGAGCCCCGCCACGCCAGCGGGAGCGGGGGAGCCCCGCCGCGCCAGTGGGAAGCGGGGAGCCCCTCCAAGTCAACCATATAGAGTTCCTGTATCAAGCTTATTTTTAATTTATTACACATGAACACCTTTTGGGAATCCGAAATAGTCTTCAAAACTCTCAAACTCCTGGTTTGACTCCAAGTTGTATTTCGTCACCAATAAGAAAGTTTAATGCTTTCCTTTCAGAGCTCCAAAAGATTCTTTGTCACTCTGTGAGGATGAATATGAAATACCGGTGCATTCCCAAATCGGCTTCAAATTGTCATTCATATTCGAGCTAGAATGTTTAGAAAAGGTAAAAAGATCGTTTTGATCGTTGTATTGATCAACCCAAATTTGCAAGCTTTTATCACCGTGTTGCCTCTGAAGCAATTAAAATGGAAACAAGTTTTGGGTGATGCAGAAAATGCTTTGGTGAAAGTTAAGAGAATTGTTGTGTGTACTTTGACAAAAACCAAAAATACCTTGTCAAAAAGGAATCAACGACATGTGAAATCAGGAAGGTAGTCTTTAAAAGCAAAACAAGAATCTTGAAGACTAATAATTTATTTATTTGAAAGGATTCGGACAAAAGATACGGGAAGAAGAGGGAGACAGAAAGGGGAACAGGAGAGAAGAAATAAAAAAAGAAACAAGATTTTGGTGATGCAGAAAATGCTTTGGTGAAAGTTAAGAGAACTTTTGAGTCCTTTGAAATAAGACCAAGATATTACGTCAAAATTGGATCAACAAGTGGAATCAGGAAGGCAGTCATTAAAAGCAAAACAAGAATCTTGAAGACTAATAATTGATCTATTTTAAAAGGATTCTGAGAGAAAATACAAGAAGAGGGAGACAGAAAGGAGAACGGAAGAGTAGAATGAAAGTATCCGAAAAGGAGAACTAATTATAATTTGTTGATCTGTTATGATAGGCCGGATTTGAAATGAGAAAGTAAAGTACATGATGTTGAAGATAAAAGAAAAAAAAGATTGTGCAGAATAAAGCGGAGACTGCACAGAAGTAGGGAATATTGAATGATCAGAGAAAGATCTAAAATTCTTCAATCTGAAGTATTTTTATTTTCTCTCTACAAGTAAGGACTTCTGAGGAGAGAGACTCCTCAATTGGACGTCTTCCTTTCGGCAGGCTGTTATAAGAAAAGTAATTATCTAGGACCGACGGAGGAACGGGTTTGAGTTCGGAAATGTCTGCTCTACGGCGCCCTGGATTTGAGCTTCAGGCTCCAGCTTCGGTTGTCAGTTTGTGTCATCCTCATCATTATCTGTCTGTCTTCAGTGTTCGTGTCATCCAACAACGAGTAATAGTTTTTAAAAGATACAACTAACGTTCCGTTTCCCTTACGTGCTACCAACGCAAGGGTCTTTGGTCCCCCTTGTATTTAGGCGGGTCATACTAAATCATCACTATCAGGAGAGGCTTATTGAGAAACAAGAGACCTCTTCCAGTAGTTATAGAAAAAAGGTTTTTAATTGCAAAGGGATCTCTAGTTCAATTGGGTTCCGTCGACATGAAATAGGCTTCAAGATCCTCGTCAAAGTAAAGTCGACCAGGAGGAGAGGAACTAGTCAAACGAATACTTTGAAGAATGAGTTTGTTGCCCTCATCAGGACCCGTAAAAGATTGATACGCAGTTGGGACGTCAAAATGAAAATTAGCTTACGGGAAAAGGAGGAAATGAACGAAGGATTCGGCCAATTAAACAATCGACGAAAAGACACAAGAATGAAGGCGTAAATGAAAATGATACACGGAGAGGAGAGGAGACGGGTGGGAGAAAATGAGTTGACCAATTGACCAATTAAAGGCAGGCCCAAGATTAAACAATGTTTAAATCTCAGTGTGTAGCCTACACACACGCACACACATTTGTGTATATATATATATATATATATATATATATATATATATATATATATATATATATATATATATATATGTATATATATATGTATATATATATATATATATATATATATTTATATATTTATATATATATATATATATATATATATATATATATATATATAATATATATATATATAAATATGTATATATGTGTGTATAAATATATACATATACATACATACTTACCTACATACATATATATACACATATACATTTATTTATATACAAATGCATATTATGTGTATGTATATATATACATATTCATATGTATTTATATATGTTTATACATACATATACATATATATTTATTTGTTTTTATGCATACATACATACATATTCATATATATATATATATATATATATATATATATATATATATATATATATATATATATATATATGTATATATATATGTATATATATATATATATGTATATATATATATATATATATATATATATATTCTTTTATTCATTTATATGTGTATATGTATATATATATATATAAATATATGTATATATGTAAAAATATGTATATATATATATATATATATATATATATATATATATATATATATGTGTGTATATATATATATATATATATATATATATATATATATATATATATATATATGTACATATATATATATGTACATATATATATATATATATATATATATATATATATATATATATATATATATATATATATTATTTATATATGTATAGGAAATTGACCTAAAACTTTAAACATAGACAGCAATATCTTTGCTACATTGTTAATTCAATCTTTACCCCAAGAGCTCTATTCGCTTCATAATTATCGAGGCCAAATGGCAAAATTGGAGATAGTTATCAGTGTATAGATAACGGGATTATTTTGTTGGATTTAAATGCTGATCTGAATAATGGGTGGTTTTGGGAAAAAAATAGCTGTAATTAGTGAGTCACTGTCTTTTCGGTATTTGGAGGATTTGCTTCTGTATGGATCCGTATACCAACATTTGTTTGGCGCGATATAGTTAGATCATTATATTTTGTAGTCCTCCATAAACCTTAAGTGCTCTGTAGAAAGATCTTGTTTTCCTTCAAATCAAACAAGATATTTTCGTTAACTGGAATAATGGGAAAGGAATGAGACATATATTGTATAAAAAATCTGATTGATACTATTTTTAATGTTTATTTTTATTTCTATTCTGTTTTTAAATTGGGTAGTTTATCGTTTTTTACTGTATATTCCTTCTTTTGTATATTTGTACTCCTGGCCACATATTGTTCATGGCCTCAGTCATTATAGCTAGATATGACCCATATCGCTAGTTCAATTACTTTGAAATTTATCCTTTTGAATACAAAAATTTATTTTGTCTCTACTATTTACAGAAATTTAGTCGAACGCTGAAGCCCAAAGGGATTCTGCTATCAGTTGCATGAAAGGCATAATTGCCGACTGATATTATCAATATATTAGTGTACTTACAAAATAAATTTCGTTTGTAAAGTTTCAAGTTTTGTAATGATCTACAAATGTACTTACATTTTTAAGTCAAAATCATTTAGTTGCATTCCATAAAGCGTAGGTTTGAGAATTGTCTATCTAGAAAGAATAGTAAAAAAAAAAAAAAAAAAAAATATTGAAAGACTTAATTAATGCAGCTCAAGAATTAATCTTCATTACCTAATACTGTTATCAGTTTGTGCGCTCACGAGCATACACACACATTTTTCCTTGTTGGAGCCCTTGGGCTTATAGCATCTTGCTTTTCCAACTAGGGCTGTAGCTGAGCTTGTAATAATAATAATAATAATAATAATAATAATAATAATAATAATAATACCATGCCACAAAAAGGGAAATAACTATAAAAAAGGCCTTACCGCGCGGTGGACGCTGAGATAAAAAAAAGTTTCGTGTGAACAATAATTAGTGTTGAACGACCGATGGCCGCCGCGCGGTTAAAAAAGCCCTCTGGGAACCTACTCTGACGGTTTTTCAACAAACTTTAATGAGTAAGGTTGCCAGACCCACACCCCTTAACCCTTAGAGCAGTGGTACCTCAATCACACGTATTTCACCGCAGATTTGTGATTTTTAAAACTCCATTTAAGATAGAATATTGAAATTGCTTGGTGAATATAGATTTCATTTGGCTATCAGTCGTGATTGAGAATGCAAATCTTTGTAGATGTAAAGGGAATATCTGCTTAATAAATCAACAATCAATGCTGAGGATTAATAAGTTATTCATTATATAAGAATTAGGAAGTGAACCGCATGAAAAGATAGATGAAAAATACAATTATTCAGTGATGACAGGAGAAGGAAATCTCGATAAAAAGTTTTCGGAGATGGGAAAGAAATGGATAATGGTTGAGGGGAAGGGGAGAGGATTGTTCCTTGGACAGAGGGGTCTCTGCCTCCACCCTACCTACCTTAAACTCGGACTCCTTTTGTCCAGGTTTCTAAATTAGTACTAGATTCTTTTATCATAAGAGATTCAAAGTCTTTGTGTTCTTCTGAAGGAGATCATTTATTCCTATAAATCACTCGATTAGATTCTTCCTCTGCTTTATCTAGGGCAAAGAAAATAATCATTTTGGTAGAAATATGACGTTTTGATATACGTTCTTTTTCTAAATGTTACTCGACTTTCTTTTGGACTTTCTCTTCAGAGGATTTTTTTTTTCCCTCCGACAATAAAGTGAAGGATCAATTAAATTTCAGCATTAGGTTATATCAATATATATGTGCAGGTATATTCTGTTTAGATATACTAAAAAGCTTTTACGTGCGCTTAGATAACTGCTGATTATTCTTAAACTAGTGTCCGCGATCCGTCAAATATGACGGCTAGATATTTAGATAGATTTGGACACAATAGATGCAACACTTCTCACCCCTCCCCCTTAACTGCAACATGGTCGTTGTCGTTTCCGAGGTTATTTCTTGGGTTACCCCCCTCTCACCAGGGAATGACTACTTTCTCTCCCCCTACCCGAGCGATGAGGAGAGACCGAGTAGTAATACGTCTGACAATGCTACTTGGCGTTTCCAAAAAGAATTATATATATATATATATATATATATATATATATATATATATATATATATATATATATATATATATATATATATATATATATTGAGCGAAGCGAAAAATCTATTTTTGGGTGAGATAGCTATGTCGTCCTGATGGAAGTTCCTTAAAGTAGCATCCCTTAGGAAGCTACTTTAAGGAACTTCCATCAGGACGACATGGCTTGAGCCCAAAAATATATATACAGTATATATATATAAAATGTAGGGGAGATGCAAAATTACTTTTACTTTTTTATCTAAAAAGTAGAAAGAAAGTATTCGTAAACTTCCTCCCCTTATCCCTAAATAAAGGGGTCGGTTGCCTGGTGCGCCCACGCTAATGCTTTCTATTAAAGGCCTACTGTACCACCAAACCCCGTGTGTCCATATCATCCCTCACTCTATTTTTGGGTGAGATAGCTATGTCGTCCTGATGGAAGTTCCTTAAAGTAGCATCCCTTAGGAAGCTACTTTAAGGAACTTCCATCAGGACGACATGGCTTGAGCCCAAAAATATATATACAGTATATATATATAAAATGTAGGGGAGATGCAAAATTACTTTTACTTTTTTATCTAAAAAGTAGAAAGAAAGTATTCGTAAACTTCCTCCCCTTATCCCTAAATAAAGGGGTCGGTTGCCTGGTGCGCCCACGCTAATGCTTTCTATTAAAGGCCTACTGTACCACCAAACCCCGTGTGTCCATATCATCCCTCACCTTATCTCACCATCTAATTCCCTGCCTCCCTTTAGATCTTCTCCCCTTAACAGGCTCCTCCTAAGGTCTCCTCACTCCCCCATATCATCCATCCTCAACACTTGCCCACACCATCTCAGTCGTGACGCTGTTATCCTCTCTGTAATCTTTACTATGCCTGCCATATTATTTTATAATTTTCCAGTCTCTCGAGCAGTCTTTGTAAACGCTTATTGGCAAGTATGTGAAGCTCCTGAATCATTTAGGATTCTTTGAAATGCCAAACTAAATTGGCCATAGAACAAGTCCATTGTAGCTTCTGAAAGCCCCCTCCCCCAACTGTTTTTGTTGTTTGTGTGTATATTGTCCCACCTTATAGGGGATTTCATACGGTCAAGCATGTTGTTCAACAACCTCATCAAACCTCAAACACAACATGCTCGAAGAGCTTTTACATGTTCAAACCAATGAGACAGACAACCTCGGTTGGCACGAAGAGGAGAAGGAGCAAAGTGTCTTACCCAATACGAGGTAATGGCGATTGGGATAGCGATTGTTCTGAAGAAAAAGAAAAAAGAGGAGGTTAACATGGACAAAGGCTAGTTATTAAAAAGGTGCCAAATTTCTCATACCAACATTATGGAAGATCTGAAACTCCATCCAGATGATTTGTGTAATTATATGCGCATGGATGAGACGACATATTTAGAGCTTTTGAATTTGGTCAGTCCATTCATTACTCATAAAGACATCGTTATGAGGGATCCATTAGCCCTCATGAACGACTGAGCGCAACATCACTGTTTTTAGCGCGGACAGATCTTTGACAGATTTGAGATATTCTACTCTCATCGGAACTAGTAACTTTTCCATGATTATACCAGAAACTTGTGATGTCATCTACGGAGATCTTAAAAAACTATTTAAAGGTGGGTAATGATATTCAAAACGTAACGTTCATTTTATTGTTGAAAATAAGTATATAGTCAGGATAGGGGAAACATTGAAGTCTATAGTTGTAAAGTGCAAAACTAAAATACCAAGGGAAAAAAAGAAAATGTACTCTCGTTTCTAACTTACTTCTAGCTTATCCAAAGATGTTACTACAACGAGAATTGATGAAGTATGACGTTTGGACTGATGCTTGTTCATACTTTAACACGAACTAGCAAGATCCGCCCACGAAAGTCAGACCAGAGCAGACAATTCAAACACGTTGGTCCAACGTGTTTACCCCTTTCACACGTTCAAACACTCTCAAACATCATGTCAAACGTATTCGTGAACATGTTTGACAGTGTTAAACCCCCTTCACTGGTCACACAGGTTTTAACAGTTTTTTGTATCTGTAAATGAAATTTAAATCGCATTTTCTCTTTCCAGCAATCTGTTATCAAATGATATGGGGGCGTTTGCATAATTAAAAACCAGTTATTCAACACCACTATATTATATATAAGAAAAATTCTGATAGTATCCTAGTGCCATCACCAAAATACTTGTATTTATTGAATCCCCCAACAACATTTACCCCTTTTTTTCATCCTCCCTCTTCCCCACTGCCACTATCCCATCTGTTTATTATGATCTTTGCAGTAAGGGTAATATGGCATCGAATTTTGCGGCTGAATTACAAAATAGGAATATGCCTTACGCCATTTTGCTTTGAACAATTTATTGAGTATTCGGCTTCGTGTCTCCATTATTCCGGGGCTGTAACCTGTATCCCTTCGCTTACTAGATTTTGATTCTCTAGACTAGAGAGAGAGAGAGAGAGAGAGAGAGAGAGAGAGAGAGAGAGAGAGAGAGAGAGAGAGAGAGAGAGAGAAAGTTGGGCTTGAGTCCTTTTACAATCGCATTTCCATTTCAAACAACCTGCATACATCTTTTTTTTCTTATGTGAATATCATTGTCATTCTTTATATTTTCGGGCCTTTGATCCAGGTAGTTTCCTGTATAAAATCAGTACCGCTTACTTTTCTTGGGATCAAAAAGAAAAAAAGAATTATACCAGCTGTATATATATATTATATATATATATATATATATATATATATATATATATATATATATATATAATGTATATGTATGTATGTACAGTATGTATGTATGTATGTATGTATGTATATATATATATATATATATATATATATATATATATATATATATATATATATATATATATATATATACACATAGTTGCATATACATATGTGTGTATATATATATATATATATATATATATATATATATATATATATATTTATATATTTATATATATGTGTGTGTGTCAGATAGATAAATAAATAGATAAATGTGTGTATAATCATTATGTATGTATTATCATGTGGATTCTAACAATTTATAACACTTAATCTTAAGAGAGTAAAAACTAAAATCTCTTAAATGTTGTTAGTTTTCATTTATTCCGCTAAGTGTAGTTTCAGCCCAACACAGTTCACGCTGGAAGGTTTTGCCGGTTTGCCGAAAAAACTACTGGTCGATCTGACAATTAGTATAACAACAATTCGTCGAAGAATTTGCCTAACGTTTCATCAGCCTCTGTATCTACTGTATCTAGAGACTCGACTAAATCATCCAACAAAGAAGAACACACATCTTGCGGGGGTGCAAATGCGAGTTTGTAGTTGTTTTATTAGAAAAGTTTTTTACATTTGTTTACCATGTTTGGAGACCATATGAATGAATTTTTCTCTAAAGACACTGTGCAAAATGGAAGAGAACCAAATATTCTAACTTGTGAGCAAAATTTCTTAATGCTCTTTATAGCTGTCAGTTCAAAATCAATATGAATAGAGGAAACACTGAGTTCTTGCTTGTTTTATAAAGCTGAATATCATAAGTCAAGCAGTATATCAATGGTAATGTTTTATCATCAGCTGCCAGTATATGAATTGTTTACAACCGAGTTCCAATCGGTTCACAATCAAATGTAACGTCACAAAACTATTCGCAGTTCTGAGCCAAGAGATACAAGTTTCTGTCAGTGCCATACATTTCCCCACTGTCATCTTCGTAAAGTTTAAAATTTTCTCTTTGTGTCGAAAATTTAAATCCTAGTTTTCTTGCTCAGGCCTGTTCCTATCTACTGTGAGTAAAAGAGAAGACTTTTTTTTGGTGAACAGAGAAGTTTTTGGTGAGTAAAAGAAAAGACTTTTTTAGTGAGTAAAAGAGAAGACTTTTTTGGTGCGTGAAAGAGAAGACTTTTTTGGTTAGTAAAAGAGAAGACTCTTTTGGTGAGTAAAAGAAAAGACTTTAATTGAGTAAAGGAAAAGACTTTTGGTGGGTAAAAGAAAAGACTTTTTTGGTGAGTAAAAGATAAGATTTTTTGGGTGAGTAAACAAGTAGGCTTTTTTGGTTAGTAAAAGAGAAGGCTTTTTTGGGTGAGTAAAAGAGAAGGCTTTTTTTTGGTGAGTAAAAGAGAAGGCTTTTTTTGGTGAGTAAAAGAGAAGGCTTTTTTGGTGAGTAAAAGATAAGATTTTTTGGTGAGAAAAAGAGAAGACATATTTGGTGAGTAAAAGAGAAGATTTTTTTGGTGAGTAAAAGAAGACTTTTTTGATGAGTAAAAGAAAAGACTTCGGTGAGCAAAAGAGAAGACTTTTTTTGGTGAGTAAAAGCGAAGACTTTTTTGGTGTGTAAAAGAGAAGATTTTTTGGGTGAGTGAAAGAGAAGGCTTTTTTTGGTGAGTAAAAGAGAAGACTTTATTGGTGAGTAAAAGAGAAGACTATTTTGGTAAGTAAAAGAGAAGGCTTTTTTGGGTGAGTAAAAGAGAAGACTTTATTGGTGAGTAAAAGAGAAGGCTTTTTTGGGTGAGTAAAAGAGAAGACTTTATTGGTGAGTAAAAGAGAAGGCTTTTTTGGGTGAGTAAAAGAGAAGACTTTATTGGTGAGTAAAAGAGAAGGCTTTTTTGGGTGAGTAAAAGAGAAGACTTTATTGGTGAGTAAAAGAGAATACTTTATTGGTGAGTAAAAGAGAAGACTATTTTGGTAAGTAAAAGAGAAGGCTTTTTTTGGTGAGTAAAAGAGAAGACTTTATTGGTGAGTAAAAGAGAAGGCTTTTTTGGGTGAGTAAAAGAGAAGGCTTTTTTGACGAGTAAAAGGGAAGACTTTTTTGGTGAGTAAAAGCGGAGGCTTTTTTGGTGAGTATAAGAGATGACATTTTTGGTGAGTAAAACAGAGGCTTTTTTTGGTGAGTAAAAGAGAGGGCTTTTTCTGGTGAGTAAAAGAGAAGACTTTTTGGTGAGTAAAAGAGAAGGCTTTTTTGGTGAGTAAAAGAGAAGATTTTTTGGTGAAAAAAAAGAGAAGACATATTTGATGAGTAAAAGAGAAGATTTTTTTGGTGAGTAAAAGAAAACTTTTTTGATGAGTAAAAGAAAAGACTTCGGTGAGCAAAAGAGAAGACTTTTTTTGGTGACTAAAAGCGAAGACTTTTTTGGTGTGTAAAAGAGAAGATTTTTTTTGGTAAGTAAAAGAGAAGATTTTTTGGGTGAGTAAAAGAGAAGGCTTTTTTTGGTGAGTAAAAGAGAAGACTTTATTGGTGAGTAAAAGAGAAGACTATTTTGGTAAGTAAAAGAGAAGGCTTTTTTTGGTGAGTAAAAGAGAAGACTATTTTGGTAAGTAAAAGAGAAGGCTTTTTGGGGTGAGTAAAAGAGAAGGCTTTTTTTGGTGAGTAAAACAGAAGGCTATTTTGGTGAGTAAAACAGAAGGATTTTTTGGTGAGCAAAAGAGAAGACTTTTTGGTGAGTAAAAGAGAAGACTTTTTTGTTGAGTAAAAGAGAGGACTTTTTGGTGAGTAAAAGAGAAGACTTTTTTGGTGAGTAAAAGAGAACAAATTTTCGGTGAGTAAAAGAAAAGACTTTTTTTTGGTGAGTAAAATAAAAGCCTTTTTTTGGTGAGTAAAAGTGAGGACTTTTTTGGCAGTGCTCTTGCAACACTTAAAGGCAAAGCACTTACAGCATCATTTGTAATGCAATCAGTATCTTCATCAGTTTGGGATGCCCGTTGTTTTATTTATTCTGTTGCTTTTATAGCCATATTATGCGAATCGTTTTGTGGATCAGTGCTGAGAAAGTTGCCCATCAATCACACCATCAATCGTTTTAGTTTTTCACATCTCCAATAGACCTTGTTGCCACACGTTTGGTGAACTAAGTATACAACTCTTTCGTAGAGGAGTTCTCTTGCACCTCTTTATGTCTTGATGAACTCCATTTTACTGAGGGTATATGGTTTTGAATTTAAAGATTTTAATCTAAACAAAAAAATTAAAGAATTCTAGACTAAAAGATTATTATGATATTCTAAACGTCATAAATGCTTATTATCGTCATATCATGATGATGTTCAAAGTTAACGAGCCAGTTCAGTGAAAATTAAGCTTTTTGGTTAATTGTTCTGTCCATCAATTACTCTGTAGCGATTGCAACTTTAGACTTTAAACATTTCATAATCCTACCGTTTTTCAATAACCCCTTTTAACCAATTTTTATGTCGATGAATAGTCAGTTCACCTAATTGTCTTTCCGACAAGTTATCTTCGACTAGTTATCAGTCGACCCACTGGTTTACGACTAACCGTCAGATAATTTTTTTTTTCTTTTACTTTTTTGTGCTGAAGTTGCTATCATGTTATGGTTCCCTATTTCAATGAATTGATAAAGTGCTCACCGGTCATACTGCTGTGATGAGTTCGAAGTTGGATCCTCATGGCCGTGACCAAATCCCATAAGAGGATTAAAATGAGAGGCTTTTCCATCCTCTTAAGAGTGTCCATGCATGTAAAACTACGCAGGATCTCCCG
>NC_090742.1:44408026-44430526 GCF_036898095.1 Palaemon carinicauda
ATATAGCTGTAGCACGCCATCAAGAGCCTGGACCAGCGCTATTAGCTGGCTGTTGTTCGAGCAATTGCGGAGAATAGAATTTTTACATGGGATGTTAATGGCCGTGTGATTAAGAGAGGAGATCGGCGGGGAAAAGAAAACTGTTTTAAACTGCATCGGTGATGCTTGGGATGAGAGAGAGAGAGAGAGAGAGAGAGAGAGAGAGAGAGAGAGAGATGACGCTCTGTAGCTCTTTACTTTTTTCCCCAGATTGTGAGTGTAATTTCTTTGCCTTTTTCATTGTCACCTAGATTAAGAAACTTGCCTGTCAATGAAAGAGTATTTCTCTCTCTCTCTCTCTCTCTCTCTCTCTCTCTCTCTCTCTCTCTCTCTCTCTCTCTCTCTCTCTCTCTCTCTCTCTCTGAGAAATTCATGCTCCTTGTTAAGATTCATCCTGTGAAATAGAACGCTCACATTGATTTTTATATATTAATCTGAAACCATGAAGTTACAATATTATTAGATAAATGCTGGCTTAGGTGGTAGTGCCCTAACCAGAAATTCTTTGGTTCGATCCCACCGTAACTTAAATAGCTAGTTAACATTTATTGTTTCAAAGGGAGTGGGGTTGCATGTTAAGATTAAATTCCATCAGAAACTTGAATGAAAAAAAAAACTGAAACTGATCATAGGAAGTGGATACAGAGGAGATAGTGTAATTAGAAATAAGAGAGAATCGTAAATATAAAGGCCTTTTCCATCATGAGGCTCAATACTACACAGTCATCCAGAATTCCAGCTGTGACCAAGTTGTGGAATGCTCTTCCCAATCGGGTAGTTGAATCAGTAGAACTTCAAAAAGTTCCTACTCGCAGCAAATGTTTAGCCTATATGTTGAACAGGCTTACTTAAGTCCTTTTATAGTTTATATATGAAATATCTGTTTTAATCTTGTTAATGTTTTTAAAATATTCAATTTTGATTGTTCATTGCTTCTTATATCTTCTATTTATTTTCGTATCTCCTTTCCTAGCTAGGTTATTTTTCCCTGTTGAAGCCCTTGGGCTTATATCATCTTGCTTTTCCAACTAGGGTTGTATCTTAACTAATAATAATAATAATAATAATAATAATAATAATAACAATAATAATAATAATAATAATAATGATAATAATAATAATAATAATAATAATAATAATAACAGCGAGAAAAAAAAATAATTAGAACGAAAAGAGAGTTGGCATAAAAGCAAGAGGCAAAAGAAGAAAAAAATAGGCGATGGGGTGTGGGTGTGTGATAGGTGTTGGCATGCCATTTTTATGCTTCATTGTTCCATGGGCGGAGGAGGGGCGGTGTCCCCTAAAATGAGGACACCTTTTGTCCGGATTTCTATATTATGGTCGGATACCTTATCATAGCCAAGACACAACTGGGCGGGAAACGACCGTAATTGTGGGTCATTATGTTAATGCTGATGACAGCAAATTTTTCTCATTAAATCGTTGCGCAGTATTCATGTGTCATCCTTTTTGTTAATTTTGCAAATGTGGTTTTCTTTTTTTATGATTTATTCGTAGTTTCTATCTTTTATTTCATCTTGAAGAAAATTATTAGTTTCAATAGACTTTGTATGAATGTGTATAAATATACACACCCATTATATATATATATATATATATATATATACATATATATATATGTTATACCTATCTATCTCTCTATCTATCTATATATATATATATATATATATATATATATATATATATATATATATATATATATATATATATATACAGAGAGAGAGAGAGAGAGAGAGAGAGAGAGAGAGAGATGTAAATATATATATATATATATATATATATATATATATATATATATATATATATATATATATATATATTTATTCATATATACACTGTATTTTCTAGTCCACTGCGAGACAAACGCCATAGACATGTCCTACCACTCACGTCTGTTTGTGGTCTTTCTATGCCAGTCTACACCCATATATTTCCTCAGTTCGTCAATCCATCGTCTTCTCCTCCTTCCTTTGCTTCTTTTACAATCTATAGGGACCCATTCTGTTATTCTTAATGTCCATTTATAATCTGTTATTCATCTCTTTGAGTTGTAAGTAGCTTATGTTTAAGACTTTAGTAAGTCTCCAAGTTTCTGATGCATAAGTTACCACTGGTATGACCATCTGATTAAATACTTTTTTTTTTCGAGAAAGTGGAATATTACTTTTCATAATGTCATTTTGTTTATCAAAGGCTCCTTATCACATGCTTCTCCTTTTAATTTCAATCTCATGTCCTGGGGAAACACTCTGTCTTAAGTACGTACATTCATTAACAATATCTAGAGGTTCATCCATAAACCTTAACTGTAGTCTATATGCATTTTTATTAAACATTATCTTAGTTTTACTCCTATTCTTTTTCAGTCGTACACATATACAGTATATATACACAGTATACATATATATACAATATATATATATATATATATATATATGTATATATATACATATATACTATATATATATATATATATATATATATATATATATATATATATATATATGTATATATATACATATATATATATATATATATATATATATATATATATATGTATATATATACATATATACTATATATATATATAATATATATATATATATATATATATATATATATATATATATGTATATATATATATATATTATATATATATATATATATATATATATATATATATAATGTTTATAAATTACATGATTAAATTCATGACCCAAGGGGTTAATGGAGAAGATAGGAGGAGTGTGAGAAACGCCAAGTCAGTCATAAACAGGATGCAAAAGCCAAACCTTTGCAATGTAACTTTTTTCATGAAGAGTAAACACAATACAACTGTGAGAAAGAGTTGAGTGTCTCACCGGATCTAGATAGCTTCCTGTATTAATGTTGTGTTTACATATTTACATAAATGCTGAGATAACTAAGTATACGTTATCATCAGACATTATATTTTTGTTAGTTCTTGTCAACATCTCATACGGAATGGTCATCCGACCAAACCATCTATACTCCTGTGATGGAGCTGCTAATAAACTGTTTTAAAAGTTAACTTACTTAGACTTATTCAGGAGAGGTAACCTGCAAGTCTAAAAATACATAGCACATTGAAGAGACATTTGATTGGAACCATAATGTGTGTTTATAACAGTACCACACCAACAATTGGTGGCAGCAATTAAAACTAAAAGAACCAGCTAATCAACTTTAATAACCAGAGAATCAACTTTAAGAACCAGCAATTTGAACTGTAATACTTAGCAGTTACAGCAGTAATGAATCTACAATTTTGACGAAGTATCTACGTCCACCGAAGAAATGAACACATTGAATATCAACTATAAATGTTATACAAACTGAGGAACTGGATCTTCAGTCAACATCTTAAGAAAATGAAGGACTGATATTCAACATTTATCAAACATTCAAGAATCATATCCAGGAAGCACTACATTCAACATTACGACGGGAAATCGGACCGAAAACATTCACCCAAACAGCTAAACTCTCGCAAACCAGTGAGAGAGAGAGAGGAAAAGACGACATCGCCCTTCGCCCATATAAACTCAAGCTGAGTACATTTCTTTATTCATTTCAGTTTTAGACAGTGAAGTGTTGTTATCACGAGTCGATCGTCCATTATTGCTGGGGTGAGTTGTTTGCTAATCTTCATTTTCCTTTCATTAAAGGAAACTGTATTCAACTTCGAATTCTCGTCTAGAATTTTTTTTTTCTCTGTGCTAATTCTGTTTTCTTTCAGAAGTTCTCGGGAAATATCTTTATATTAGTATCATTGTTTTGGGGGATTATGTTATAATCTTTATTGTATAGTGCTTATGCGTTTACGCAGTGGACGTCTGTATTCATATAGATATTTTGATAGGATTGCAAGGAGTCGTAGAGATAGAAAAAAAAGTAAAGTAAACATGACGCCTCCTCTGAGTCCGAGTAACCCCACCCCCAGACCTAGTAACCTCATCCCCGCTCCCATTGTAACACTAGTAAATGCACGTTCAGCTATCCTTCCTTTTCAAGGTCGGGTCAATGGGTTCTTACCTCAGAATGTCGAGTCGTAGATTTCTTCCGTCGACGCTCACTTAAATGCTAAACAAATCATAGACCCATTTGTACAATTACAAGAAGCTAAAAGTTTTATAGACTTTTCTAAAGGAGATGCAAGCGCGTACTTGAGGGGAGTTTCATTTCAAGAGGCAGTTACATGGGACGATTTCAAAGTTAGGCTACGTGCGATCTATGGAGGTGAGGAAGCCTTAGAAGTAATTTTAACATTAAAAAATACACTTAATCAAGCAACTTTGACTCGGCTTAATATCATAGAGAGAGCAGCTCTCATTGCCGATAAGCTAAACGAGTATCAAGATATTTTAGGTAATTCCACTTGGGTTAGAGATAACATCTGCGTGAAAGATTTCTTACGATTAATGTATTTAACCTGCATGACACTTATGTTGCCAGAAGCTTTAGTGCGGTGTTTTGATAAAAAGTTAACGCCCGAAAGTACAGAATTGATTGTGTATAAACAGATAAAGAAACACATGTCTAAGTGTACTGATCTTGATCCCTTGTTTACACAAGTTTTTGCAAAAAATGAAACTAAGCCACAACAAGTAAACGTATTTAATAATAGTCAAGTTGCAGGAATGACGTGTTATAATTGCAAACGTCAAGGTCACTTCATCGCAGACTGCAGAACGCGATATTGTTCGTTACATAATAGTTCAACTCATTCATATAGTCGATGCTACTTGCGTAATCAACAACAGAATCCTAGAAATACACAGTCAATTCCACAGTCAGTTCCCTATGGAAATAAAAAGAAAAATTCTCAGTTCAATAAGAAGAAATAGCCAAACGTCAATCCAGTTCAAAATCAAAAACAAACAAACAGTTCTTCAAATAACTCTGATCCTGGGGCGTCTAGCCAGAACTCGCAAGGTCAGACTAATTTTCAGAATGTGCAGAGCAAAGCAAATACCACATAATTAACTCCAATGGGGAAGAGAGTGATGTTGGGTCATTCATATCAACATCAGTAGTATTAAATAATTCATTTAATGTTTTATCAGATCATTGTGATGCAATAGATTTTCCTATGAAACACACAACCGAATCAAATAAATCAGTGCATGCTCCCATAGATTTGCAACAAATTCACACAATAATAAGCCAAAATGAGTTACGACCAACATTATATGCTGTAAATTTAGAACACCGATCCTTTACATTATTTTTTGACTCTGGTAGTCCACGTAATATCATGGATTTCAGGACACATCATTTGTTGTTTTCAAACTTCCCTGTAGAGAAGTCCGGAGTAAGGCTCTCGGGTATAGGAAATAATGAATTAAATGTAATAGGCGTAACTCATGTTCAGTACAAGGTCGGTAAGCGCACATTTGCCGATACCTTTGTTGTTGTACAAAACATTGATATGTATCCAGCTGTAATTATAGGGTACCCGTCCATGGGCAATCAAAACATTATCTTAGCCCCTGCCAAGCACGGCGTGTATATCAAAGGAAAATTCTATAAGTCTTCTAATACCTTAAAATCAGTTCTGGATAAAAAGGAGATGACAAATAAAACAGTGACGTACGTTGAAGAACCAATAACTTGTCTCATTAATAAAGAAATAATATACGCGACCCAACAGAATTCTCGTTCACCCGTAATATCATCTTGCACGCAATCTATCGAGCCAAACGTAACTTCGAATTTAATAGTGCAAGTAAAGAAAACGTTACCGGGATCTGAAATATTAATCCTTTCCGACACTTTGAAAACTAACGGGTTGTCCGTCACACAAGCTATTTATACAGTAGGCTCACAACAGCAATGTAATATTGAAGTCTGTAATCATTTAAATACCACTTTAGTAATTCACAAAAATCAACATATCTTGGACGTAGAAGTTTATAAACATCGTATTCTTACCGTTGCTGAAATCAATCACGCTCAATCAGTTGCGGATGAATCCCGTTTGCAATCTTTTAAAAATAAAATCAATAAAGACATTCAAGAAGAAGAAATTCAGCAGAAATTTTTTTGGACTTCTAACTGAATATCATGATGTTTTTTCCACTACGGATGGATCCTTAGGAAAAACGGATGTTATCGAATATCAAATAAGGTTAAAGGACAAGCAGAAAATTATCTATATACCCTCGTACAGACTCCCTATGAAATTCCAGAATGAGATAAATGATGAAGTAGGTAAAATGCTAGAAGAAGGAGTCATTAGGAAATCGAACAGCCGTTATAATTTTCCATTAATAGTTGTAACGAAAAAAGATCGAACATGGCGTATCTGCGTAGATTTCCGTCACCTAAATGAGGAAACGATCCCTGATCGATTCCCAGTGCCATGTACTGACGATATTTTATCTTTGTTAGGTCAGAATACATATTTTACCAGTTTGGACTTACTTAAAGGCTTTCACCAGATATCATTAGAAGAAAATAGTATCCCATACACTGCCTTCAGAACAGCCAGGGGACATGAATTTTTACGTATGCCTTTTGGTTTACGTTGTGCTCCCATAACATTTACTAGAATGATTAACATAGTGTTTGGAGACTTGCTAGGGGATATGTTGCATGCCTATATGGACGACCTTGTAATCTCTTCCAATACCTTAGAAGAACATCTACGTAAATTAGAACTAGTACTACAGAGACTAAGACAACATAACTTAAGGGTAAAGATTAGAAAGTGTGAATTTTTCAAGACAGAATTAGTCTATTTAGGTTTTACGGTGTCTAGCCAAGGTCTTAAAGTAGTCCACGATAAGGTGTCGGCTATCTGTAACTTTCCGATACCTACTAATGTCAAGGGAATACAACAATTTCTGGGGCGTAGTGGATATTACAGGCGTTTTATATGCAATTATTCAATAATAGCTGCTCCCCAACTGATCTTACAAAGAAGAGCGTAGATTTCATATGGTCTGAGCAGCATCAACAGGCGTTTAATACCTTGAAAGATGAACTGTGTAGTTCTCCTATCTTAAAATTTCCTGACTTCGGTAAGGAATTCTTCATTGCAACAGACGCCTCAGACTTAGGAGTAGGTGGGGTATTGCTTCAGCAATATGAAAAACAGTTTTTCCCGATAGCTTTTTATTCACGAAAACTGAGAACTTCCGAAAGTAAGTATGCAGTAATAGACAAGGAAGGGCTAGCTATTGTTAATTCACTAGTGCATTTTAAGTTCATAAAATACAGTTATCCCATCAAGGTTCTTACTGATCATAAACCCCTAACCGACTTCTTTAAAGGCTTTAGTCACAGCCTCAAACGAACTCGGTGGCATTTGATCATCCAAGACTTTGGCGCGAGAATCGGGTATTTACCAGGGAAAGCAAATATCATTGCTGATGCATTATCACGCAACCACGTGTCATCTTGTACGAAGCCATTAGCTGAATTAATAGATATATCAACATCCATGCCTATTGTTAAAACTGTATCTGAACAGGAAGATCTGGGCTGGAGTGCTGAATTATTAAAGACTGAGCAAAGAAAAGATGAGAAATTAGAAAAAATTATAAATGCTTTGGAAGGAAATCGTAAGGAAAAGGAATATATAAAGTATACGCAGCAGAATTATATAATCAAAGACAATATTCTGTGTAGATCCGTGACAAGGAAAACCCGCAATACACCACATGTAATTAACGACCAGGTAGTGGTACCAATCTCACTTATATCCACTGTCCTATATTGGTTGTATGCAAATCCATTGCATGGACACCCAGGGTTCTCCATAATATCACAGAAAGCCAAATCATTGTTTTATTGGCATGCGATGCTTACAGATATAAAAAAAACACATAGCTAATTGTCGCATTTGTCAGGAAAACAAAGGGCACACGAAAACACCTGTCAGCCTAGGGGCTTATCCCGTGCCCAATCAACCCTTTGAAAGGATACATTTAGATTTATTAACAGGATTTTACGAGTCAGACAGAAGAAATAAGCAGCTCCTAGTAATTGTAGATGCTTTGACTCGATATACAGAACTGATAGCGCTTAGAACTAAAACTGCGATTGAATGCGCTAGGAAGTTTTACGAGTGTTATATTTGTAAACATGGAATTCCACACATGATAATCTCTGACTCGGGTGGAGAATTTAATAATCATTTCCTTACCTCATTGTGTGAATTCCTTAGCATAAAGAAAATCAATACCATGATCTATCACCCAGAGTCGAATGGGCTAGCGAAAAGAGCGAATAGGAAGGTTTTAAACATATTACGATTAACACTAGGGGGATCAGACCCCAACTGGGATATTGCAATACCTGCGGTACTAAGTATTCTGAATCACTCATATCATATATCAATTAAAATGTCGCCGCACGAGGCATTGTATGGTACTCCAGTTAGAACGCCTTTCCATGTATTAACGCCTACAACTAATTTATCAAATCCTTTAAAAGAATGTATAAATGCAAGCAAAAGTCGTTTTGATATCCTTCGAAAGAATTTAGAAGAATCACAAATCATAGTGAAAAGGAATCATGATAAAATAGCGAAACCAACTAAAACATATACCGTGGGTGATAATGTATACATACAGGTAAATATACGTAAAGGACTCAATTATAAAGTAACACCTAAGTTTGAAGGCCCATTTAGCATTTTGGAAACATTAACGGCCAAAAGATTTAGAGTTCAAAACGTATCCCAACCCACTGATGAGAGAATTGTACCATTGGCTCACATAAGAAATTAAAATAAGAGAGAAGGAAGTGAGGGAATTTTTTTTTATTTTTTATCTATGAAACTTATATGTTAAAATTTTTTTCTTCTTAATACAGGAGTAATTACATATATTTTTCTCATTACAGGTTTCCAAGATGAAGTTTTTATTGTTAGGAGTGATATTGTTCGCTCAGATATTTTTCTCGTGTGGGAAGAGCTCTAAAACTAAAAGTATAGATTTTAAATATGGCACTATAGTAGAGAGAACAGAAAACGTATTTATTACTGCAAGTAATATAGTTATAGAAGTACGCATGCAAGCAATTTTTCTCCCAGAGAATGACGTCACTAGCTTAAAGAGTGACATTTCAAAGTTTGCTGCTTCATTAAATGAAATGCATAAAAGACACTTTCCTTTTAATACAGAGAGTTCGCTTGCACCGACACTAAAAGTGGCAGAGATGCTATTCCACGACTTGCAAAATGAGACTTATGAGCCAGAATCTTTGGCTTGTGACCTTTTGATGTGGACAGTAAGACACACTAACCTTGAAAAACGTAACCCGTTTGTTTTTGCTGCACTAAACATCTTTGGATTTGTTGCAAGTTTAGGCTTAGGGATTTCAAATCGTCTTAAAATTAGTAATCAAAATAAGAAAATTGAGTTTTTAACACATGAAAACGAAATAGTTTTATCAGAACTAAGGAATCAGTTAACTTCAATCGATCAAATTATGAGTTTGGTGAACGAACATTCTAGTAATATCAATCAGATTATGGAAGTACAAGACTTGTTGGCAACGTTAATGTATTATAATTCAAAAATAGATCATATCCATAATAAGATTGCACATTTCATTGAGAAATCAAAAGACTATGTGGAAGCTATTACGTTAGCGACTAAAGGTGTTCTCTCACCGCATTTGTTGCCCATAAAAGACTTAACGTTAATTCTGGAGAACGGATGGGAGAAAATAGGTTATATTCCTTTGTTAGACGCACATAAATTAGAATTTTATTACAGCCTAATTACAGTAAGCATTGAAAATTACAGGATTATGATTACAATTCCCTTTGATTCTTCCGATGCCTGGCAATCATACAGGATATCACCATTTCCGACTTTCATGACAAATAACTCAAGCCCAGTAATATCCAGTTTGACAGGACACGTATTGATTTCCCCTGATAAGGAAACATATACGGTAATTAAAGACTTAATTAAATTAACTCACTATTCAGACGCAATGAATAAAAAAATATGTACAGCTGACTCCTTTGAATTCCATAAAAAATCAATGGATTCATGCGAGTTAGGTATAGTGCTAAACGGTGCTCTCTCCCATACACATGAAAATTGTCTGAAAAAACTTTATCCCTTGGACGATAATAAGTTCAATTGCAGACTGAACAACGGCTCGTGGATACGATACGACAAGGCTGGTTTCAATGTATCATGCCCGGACGGATCCATGTCCTATTCCCAAATCTTCGTTGCAGCAGATGGTTGCATCGGTACGTCCACGAGTTACATGGTCCGAGGAATTAACACTATCATCAGAGAACGGGCCTACTTCGCGAATTTCACGTGGTCCACTACAATCCCATCTTTACCTCTCCCATACAATGCACGAGTGGCTAAGCGGTTGATGAAATTAACCGAGATGGACCACCCGTCGCCGACTTATGCAGATCTTCGTTTCTACGTGTTACTAGCAGCAATCAGCGTTACGGTGATGATATTTATCGCCGTTAACATCTTTGTTTGGCGTAGGTTAAGGCATAGACAGATGGAGGTCAAACAGAACGTTTTGCCATATCCAGACAAAACTCCTTATTTGTTTCAATTTAGAGCCGTTTGAAATTTGCCTTTTCATTTGCTTGCAGGAGTAAAATTGTTTGGAATAGTGTTGTTCACGAAAAGCGGTCAGTACGCTAGTAATATGTAGTTGAAGAGACTCTCAGACATTTGCATTTTGAAAACATTTAGAAAACAAATAAAAAAGATAAAAAAATTTTGGGCACCTAATACACTATATAAGCCCTAAATGTTAAAATAAAGAATCTATGCGCATCTAATAAAATATATAAGCCCTATATATAAATATACGAAACCGTGGTGCGTGTACGTACCAGGAATTTTTGTTTGTGCACTGAAATTATATTTTTACCAAGGTAACAAATATTCTTATTAGTTACCGTATTATAATAATCTGTATCTTTGACAAAGGTGACAACTATTCTTTAACAAGTTACCGAATCATATGTACATCAGAATTTTTCTTGGGGTACCATATAATCATTTGCTAGCAATGTACCATATAATAATCTGTATTTTCCATGCATTTTTCTTTGTTTTTGACAATGTCTGTTAGGTATGTATTTTTTTTTTTTAATGTACCTATTTGAACATTCATCCTTAATCACTTGTTTATGGCTAAAGTTAAATATGTATATATATATATATATATATATATATATATATATATATATATATATATATATATCTAGTCACACTCCTAGTAAACATATATTTAATTGAAGGTAGCTGTCCGAGCTAATGTAATGTTTATAAATTACATGATTAAATCCATGACGAGGAGTGTGAGAAACGCCAAGTCAGTCATAAACAGGATGCAAAAGCCAAACCTTTGCAATGTAACTTTTTTCATGAAGAGTAAACACAATACAACTGTGAGAAAGAGTTGAGTGTCTCACCGGATCTAGATAGCTTCCTGTATTAATGTTGTGTTTACATATTTACATAAATGCTGAGATAACTAAGTATACGTTATCATCAGACATTATATTTTTGTTAGTTCTTGTCAACATCTCATACGGAATGGTCATCCGACCAAACCATCTATACTCCTGTGATGGAGCTGCTAATAAACTGTTTTAAAAGTTAACTTACTTAGACTTATTCAGAAGAAGTAACCTGCAAGTCTAAAAATACATAGCACATTGAAGAGACATTTGATTGGAACCATAATGTGTGTTTATAACAGTACCACACCAACACACACACACACACACACATATATATATATATATATATCTATATATATATATATATATATATATATATATATATATATATTCCATGAGAAATACAATCATTAACGTATTTCTCTCGTAAGATCTTTCGAGACAATATTTTCACTAATTGCATGACCCCAATTACGTTTTGTTATATATACATTTTCATCCATTCATATCTCTTTCCAAAAACTATATTCGAAGAAATGGCTAATCTTAAACTTCCCTTTAAGCAGGGAAGCCGTTAAAGATGGTTTATTTCTTTATTTCTCTCTTCATCCGTCTACTCATTAACACTTTTTGTTTAAACAATTTCCTTTTCACATACAGCTTGATATGCATATTTAAGTATCCACTTATTAATTTGATAGACAAACCTATAACCTCAACACGTAGTTTGCAAACAAGGTCACGCAATATTACTTCAATCAATTTTTTTTTAAGGTTTCACCAACTCAATTTCTATTACAAAAAAAAGCAATGTCAGAAATTACCATTCCCGAATCGATGCAGGCACTGTAATTCGTTGGGTGGTATATTTATGTTACTCATTGCCCTAAAGCCATCCAATCCTCGATGATTTTTTAATGTAATAGTACTCGATTTAGCACTGCCGAGATAGTGAAAAGCATGTTTTATATATGTATATATATATATATATATATATATATATATATATATATATATATATATATATATATATATATATATAAGTTTATACATATATATACGTATATATATATATATATATATATATATATATATAAATATATATATATATGTATATATATATATATATATATGTATATAATTATATATATACAGTATACAGTATATATATATATATATATATATATATATATATATATATATATATGCCATCGAGTCTATTTGTCCGTCAGAGCGTCCTTGGACAAGATTACGTCAAAAGTACTGGACGGACGACATTTTCACCACACATAGATTTCAGGCCAAAGACGACCCCATTAGATTTTGGAGATGATCCGGATCCGGATACGGATTCTAGAATCAGATTTGCATTTTGACAAAATCTCCACCACGGTTAGATTTTAGGCCATGACGACTCCATAACCTTTGGCGGAGGTCAGAAATCTCTGATTGTTTTTTTTATATATGATATATAATTATATATATATATATATATATATATATATATATATATATATATATATATATAATGTTTACATCTTTGTGTTTTCGTTTGTATTATATGAGAGAGAGAGAGAGAGAGAGAGAGAGAGAGAGAGAGAGAGAGAGAGAGAGAGAGAGAGAGAGAGAGAGAGAGAGAGAGAGAGATAAAATTGTCTGTGTCTTTTTGCAGGATTGTTTGCACTGCAAACGGACCCTCCATATAACTTCATTTTTTTGAAAGGTACTTCTAAAATATTCTACCTTTCAACCCACCCTTTTCCTTTTTCAGTGAAACTCTTTATTTTATTTGTGCAAACACACGATGGGTGAAGGCAAAACATTCGAGCCTTACTTGAAAAGAAAATTCCCGGAGGTAAATAACATACAAATGAATAGAATATCATCGAATGAAAATGGACAAACCTCGCATAGAAGGTTAGTTTTCTATGGAAATTCGTATTTTGAATTTTGTTTATTACACATAAATATATTTCTTTTTGATTTATTTCTGCAAATTCAAACTCTTACTTAAATTTTCAGTTATTGGGAGGATTCATGTTGGTTTAATAAAGGTTATGTACATTTTAATTGATTGAAGGGTGTTTGCCAAATACAACGTATTCATATTAGTAAGCGTATTTCTTTTAGTTTTTATTTGATTTTACTTTAAGTACGAATGGAGAGTTAAGTCAAGTATAACAAAATTTTAAACCTTATTTATATTACTGTCCTTTTCTTAGTACCATAAATGCCCTTAATGAATTTCTAGGTATATATTTGTGCATACATGTATTTTAATCTGAGAGAGAGAGAAAGAGAGCGAGAGTCAAGATTCACGAATCTATATACAATGTGTTAGATAGAGAGAGAGCGAGAGAGTCAAGATTCACGAATCTATATTCAATGTGTTAGATAGAGAGAGAGCGAGAGAGTCAAGATTCACGAATCTATATTCAATGTGTTAGAAAGAGAGAGAGCGAGAGAGTCAAGATTCACGAATCTATATACTATGTATGAGATCGAGAAAGAGAACGAGAGAGTCAAGATTCACAAATCTAATTTATATACTAACATCAACCAGCATCGTCTTACTTCGCCTAATGATCAAAGTTCAACAACTAGACTACCTGAAGGTTTCCCCAGCTTGGTTTGCATCGCTATCATTTATTTGGAAAAGGCAGATAATTGGCAATGGAGTTCATTGCTAAGTCTTTGATAATTGAGTCTGTGTATTCTGTCTCCTTAAAGTTTTTTATACTGTCCATTAGGTAAAGCACCGCTTCGAAGGGATTTTTTCCCGGTAGTTCTAACAGAAAGATTTCTCTGAGTTAATAACCGGGGTATTTATCTCAGCTTCAACAGACAGGCAATTTCTCTTGGATTTTAAGTCTGATGTCTTTTAGTGGTAAGAGACAGGCAATTTCTCTTAATTTTTTAGTAAATCTCTTTTAGACTTAAAGACAGGAAATTTCTTTTAGTTTTTTAACAGTTATATCTCTTTTAGTATCAAGAGACAAGCAATTTCTCTTAGATTTTAAGTCAGATCTCTTTCAGCATTAAGAGACAGACAATTTCTCTTAGTTTTTTAACATTCATATCTCTTTCAATATTGACAGACAGGCAATTTCTCTGTTTTAATACAGGGGATTTTTCTAAGTTTTAATAGACAGAGTATATGCTGTTTATGAGGACAACAATTTCGGAGTCACAACTAATCATTTAATGCCTGACAGTCCTATATTATTTGAGTCTAACAGACTGGGGATTTCTTACCTGCGTTTCGTGGGAAGACTGAAGATTTCCGTTTGACTCTTGTTTGATTATTATTATTATTATTATTATTATTATTATTATTATTATTATTATTATTATTATTATTATCATCGAGGCTAGTAAATAACAACTTATTTCAGGTCAAATATGTTATGAAAGCAAGAACATATATAACTGCTTGTTGAAAAGGTGGGGTTGAAGGAGAACTAAAGGCAGAGAAGAGGAAAAGTGATTAAGAGTTAAGAAATAGTGTAAGGGGAGAGTAGAGCTTTAAAAAGAAAAGATTTTATGAGAAGCCCTTTGTGGACATCATTCACTGAGCCATGAGAGAAGGGGAAGCTACCTCTTCTAGAATACGTCTGCGGCTGCCCTTTTTCTCTTGGTATCTAAAAAAGTGTTGGATTCTTTATCATACTCAATTTACAACCAAAATTCCATGCTTTCATTTCATTTCAAAAAGATCATTTTTACACGGAAAGAAATTACTTTTGATTTTATCTGTGTAATTCTGTTTTTTTCCATGGCTTCTAATAAATATATTGATAAATTTCCTGTTTCTATAGATGAAATAATTATATTTTTTAAGATGGAGAGGAAAATGATTTCCCATATATTTTTAGCTCATTTAAAAGCTTAATCATTCATTTTTGATAATGAAGATGTGATGTGCAGACAAACTTGGATCACATACATATGTAGATTATTTGCCTTTTCCCTTCAAGCTCAGTTTACTCAAAAGCATCTCATTCTAAGAATTATTCTGTTCTGTAATAGCTGTAATGTCCTTGTACGAAAGATGGTCAGTTTAGATTATTATATACATCCTGTAAAAAAAATTGTTGAGCTCAACATATATCGATGGTATATAACCTAAGAATTTTTTTACAAGTATTTATGGCTTTCCTTTTCGTTTCCCTCACAATAGATTTTGATGACATTGCAATTTTTATTGTTTTTATACAGACCGAATTGAAGCTCTATGACTAGTGTTTTTATTATGTTACATTTTTCCAGACTTTTTTTTAATTTCGTTACGAATTCAATTTTTATATGTATTTCTGGGGGAGGGAAATAAAAAGACTATTAAGATTTCTTTTAGTTTCTCTTCTTACACTTACTCTTTATCTTTCCTCTTCATTTCATTATTTACTCTTTTGTCATTGTCTTTACTTAACTCGTCCCTTTTTTCTCTCGCTACGTACCATTTCCTCTTTCATTGTGCTTGATCTTTCCTCTTTGTCTCTCTACTTTCTCTGTGGTTGCTATTCATCTTTTTCTCTATTTAATCTTTCCTCTGTGTTAATCTAATTACTATTCTCTCCTGCTGCCTTTCGGCAGGATGGGAAATCTGCCATAGAGTTATTTTATATTAAAACTTGAGCTGAATATAATGGGTCTACCGGTAGGTTCTTCGGCTTTATTGGCAGGTTGAATCCTTTCATCTTACTCCATCACCAGAGAGAGAGAGAGAGAGAGAGAGAGAGAGAGAGAGAGAGAGAGAGAGAGAGAGAGAGAATAAAAGAACAGAGTGAGAAAAAGATTATAAGTACAGAGAAGTCTTTTTTTATTTTTTTTTGGGGTATAAAGAAAAAACATTTACACTTGTAAGTCCAATTGTCAAGTCTTCTGGAAGTTATACTATTAAACCTCATAATTACATACAAAGATAAACTACATCCATGGCGGTAAAGGCCACCAATCCTTCCTGTTTCAACTATAACCACTTCCCCCTGTACATCTTTCTCCTACTCGAGTACTTTTTCTTAAATCTATCATCACTCACCACACAAACTGGACTACTCCTCGACCTCTGTCAATGACTCTCCAAGTCTGATGATAAGCAGACGTACCTTGCTCCTTGAAGCGCGTAGCAACTTAACTTCTCTGCCCGAATGCCATAAGAAAACGATCACCGAACCATGGAATGTTCCTGGACTTAATGCATTAATGAATTTTGCAAAATCATGCGAATCTATTTTTTTCACTTTTCAAATTCATGCGAATCAATATTTGCATTTTGCAAAATCATATGCATTTGTTTTTTCAATAAGCAAAGTTCTGCGCATTTTTTCAGTTAGTAAAATCCTGTGCATCTTTTTTTTTCATGTCGCAAAATCATGCGCATCTTTTTTCAATTTGCAGAATCATGCGAATCCATTTGTTCATTTTGCGAAATCCTACGAATCTATTATTTTCATTTTGCAAAATCATTTATTGCGTTCTTCTATTATCATTCAAGGTAGATTATTTCAACATAGTGATGTTTGGTATAAATATTCTGAAACTGGAATCAAATTACGTAATTCATTTAGAGCAATGAAATGTGCATTTCTCTCTTCTTTTTTTTTATTTGAACTTTTTATTTTGTATTTTTCTCATAGAAATGGAAATACTTACTCGTACATCCAGTTATTTGCTGTTTTCCTTTGCGTGAAAAAATTTCATTCTGGAAATGATTTTAAGTTAGTGTTGAATTTTTCATGCCAACGACTATGCTCAAATTTTTTTAAATGAAAAATTCCAAATGACCCGTGAATATTCAACAAAATTAACATTTGCAATGTAGAATAATGCGCAAAATCATTTTTCTTTTTCAACCCCTGACAGATGTTCATGTCTGTTCCAAATTATAATTACTTATAATTCCTTGAATACTAAACCACTTTCTTTTACCCATATCAAATACATTTATTTCATCTATTCAAATTCCAGCTCATTGTTAATGTATTTCGAATTTTTTATTAACAGTTTTTCCCGTAGCTTTCAGGGTTTTATGACCTTGTTACAATTGTTACGGAATTAGAGAATGTAACTCATCCTCTTCTTGACTGACTCCAGAAGCTATTTCGTTACACTCGTCACGGTACTAGAGAATGTAATCAAGCCTTTCCTTGGCTGACTCTGTTAGGGTAAAAAGAGGCTGAAGCCATTGTACTGCTAACTAAGCTGGATGAAAGAACTAATGACCAAAGCTATGTGTCGAATAGTCTATTTCACCGATGCTTTATTCTCTATGTAAATTTTATAGACCTTTTCCTTGCTGAGAGAGAGAGAGAGAGAGAGAGGAGAGAGAGAGAGAGAGAGAGAGAGAGAGAGAGAGAGAGAGAGAGAGAGAGAGAGACTTTTACCGGCTCATACTGTACATAACGCAGACTTGCAATCTAGGTACTTCATTTTTAATTAATGTTTTTTTTTATGCCTTATTTTAAGACTCTTCGACTCGACATGTAAAACGTTTCCCCCTTCATCATTAACGCGATACTTACTTTTTTGAAAAAAAATCATAATACATAAAAAAATCAAAAATAGAAAGTGTTTTAAATGGATATCTTTTAAGCACAAAATACAGATTTACCCCTCTTAATGAATATCTTCAGAGGACTTCGCTTTTATTATCATTTAAAGGGGCGATTTAACAGTAAATGAGCAATACGTGATATGAAATGTTGAATACTCTGAACGGACAAGATGAAATGACTGTGAAGGTCCCGTAGAAAGTAGGGTTCCCCTGCTGTATAGGACTGGAAAAACAGCCGTCAAAGTAAAAAGAGAGAGAGAGAGAGAGAGAGAGAGAGAGAGAGAGAGAGAGAGAGAGAGAGAGAGATCAGTATGGCACCAAAGACTCACTATATAGTTGAATAAGATAGAAGAGTCAGTTGTAGATTAGGAAGGGGTAAAAATACCTGGATGAACCACTGAACTCTGCTGTAAATCTCCCCTAATGTCAACTGTGCAACTACTTTAACTGAACGAAAATGATCAAATGACAGTGGAGGTCCTATAGAGAGTAGGGTTCCTCTGCTGCACAGGTCTGGAAAAACAGCCGTCAAGTAAATAAAGTTTCCATTTTTTATCTCCATGTGAGAGGTTATTCTAACATTTATAAAATTAGGCAACTATTTAAATCATAAATTTGTTGCATGGTTATTTTCATCAAATAGATTCTTTGTTTTTTTTTTATGGAAAATACATTTTGTCTTCTTTTTTTCCGCGCATACTAGAATCCTCCTTTGCTTCAGCTTGAGTTTTATCTTTCTAGAACATTTTTTTTTTCTGTAATCAACTTTTCTTTCATGAACGGGATCTATCAACTCGAAAAGTGTGCGTCAGTTTTGCAAAACATTGTGCTTCTCATATTAATTAAACACGTGGTCTGAATATTTTTAAAATTCAATTAAAATTTCCACGACTTGATAATATTCCATATTATTGCGCTTTTTTTTATTCAATGCCTTTTTTCAGTTAAAATTAGTTTTCTCTGCTTTTCGTACCATCAAATCGAATATTATTTTTTTTTTTCTTTTTTAAATAGCTAGGAGTCACTTTTATGAAAGTGAAATATCAGTTATGCTATATAAAAAAAAAAATACGAGGAAACGGAATCCAGTGAAAACTATGCCATTTTAGCAATATGTTTTCAGTTTCAAGTTTAAAATAAAAAAAAAAAAAAAAGAATAGTAAGGTTTTACCAGCGTTAACAAAAAAAATATCTTCATCCGGCTAATAACATTTCAACATAGTGATAATGGCAAATCTAATATCAATAGCGACATTAACATTGTTTTTATCGACGCGTAAGAACTTAAAGATACTTTTCTTGTGCAAACAATCCTGGGATGCAGAATTTGCTACTCTCTCTCTCTCTCTCTCTCTCTCTCTCTCTCTCTCTCTCTCTCTCTCTCTCTCTCTCTCTCTCTCTCTCTCTCTCTCTCTCAGGTTTTTGTAACACAGGTTGAGAAAAACACACCACATGAAAGATAAAATAAGCATTAAATTAAATTATTTTCTTAATATTTCGTGTCCATTTTTATTTCGTGTTTATTGCATTCTCTGAAAACCGGTTATAGTTAAATGTTTAACGTTTAGAAAACCTCCTAAATAGAGTATTGCGGTAATCGATCTAGAAATAGAAAAAAGTTTACGATATAAGGTCTTTGTTATAAGGAAGTAATCACTAAATGAAAATAAGAGATCCTTGAAGGAAAATAATACATGTCCTTATTTATGATTTGGGTTTGGCCATTTCATCACCACGCTGGCCATTGCAGATTAGTGATGGTGGAAAACTTTAGTCTGTTAGCTCACAGGAGACCAACCTAGTATGGGGCCCCTGACTTCGCTGAATATGGCAATACACAAACCCTTTCACCACGTTAAGGTATCACCATTCAGAAAGGGTGGGTGCACTCAGGTTTCAATGGTAGAGAGTAACGTTAAAGATATAATTGTTAAGATATCTTTGCAATAATCGAAATAGCATAAAAAGGCTTTAAGGAAATCCATTTCATTAAAGATAAAAAGAACTTGTAAAGTCATCTGAAATTAGCTTTGAAATAGTTTCGGGTTATGCAACAACATAAATCCCAAAGCATACAGAATTTTTTCAGGTTTATAACCTGATTATGCATAGTATTGTTTTACGAATTTAATGGTGGCTTGTATTTTTTTTTTTTTTTTTTTTTTTTTTTTTTTTTTTTTGAAGAGGTTTTCAGTGACGTAAGATAACAGAAAGCAGTTGTACGAATCTCTTCAACAATCGACAGATGGCTTCGAGAAAAACATAACCAAAGGTAAAATTAACATTTTGATATTTATCAGGCAAAGTAACAATAAAAGTATAATTTACCTACGTAAATTTTGCTTAAACTATAAACTTTAAGACATGAATATTTTAATTTTGTACAATAATGTACCGTGTTAACGTAATCAGGCTTAGGATTTCCGAGTTTATAATTAATGTCCGAGAGAACTTTAACCTTTTCTTCTTTTTCAACTTTCATTCGGGGTAAACATAAAGCAGGAATTAGAGTAAACACTCGTCCACGCAATTGTCTCGGAACTTGAGTTGAGAGAAGTGGACGTCAGTGCTTCTCGGTGCTTGGAGAAAGCAATCTTGTAAGACTTCTAAATAAAACCAAAATAATTCAGAAGGAAAAAAAGTTGACACTGCGTACGAAGTTGTTAACCCGCGGCAAGGTCACCAGATTTTCTCTCTCTCTCTCTCTCTCTCTCTCTCTCTCTCTCTCTCTCTCTCTCTCTCTCTCTCTCTCTCTCTCTAGAAATATCCGAAATACTTTTTGTCACGAGAGAAAAGAACTTTAAAAATATTTGGTAAAACGTTAACAGTTCATTACAGCAAGTTTCGAATTCATGAAAAGATATGATGGAATTTGAGTCTTAAAATAGCTTTTTTAGATGTAACCAAAGCCCATAAGATTCAACATGGCTTACACTTGAATGAACTCTTTAATCACATTCCAGTGAGATTGTTAAAAAAATTTTCATTCGTAGTAAAGAAATGGATATCGTTTGCTATCCAATAAAGCAAGTATTCATCAAAGTAAGAGTACAAAAGTCGTTTTTGCCTCTAACTTCAAAAACATTATTTCATTTTAAGTTTTGTTCTTTGTCGTTTGTTTAAGAATAGAAATACATTTTTTGTATCTAATTATGAAATCTTTTTGAAATGTATGTTCATAACTTTTTTATACATACATACATATACCAAGGCACCTCCCCCAATTTTTTGGGGTAGCCGACATCAAACAAATGAAACAAAAAAGGGGACCTCTCCTTTCTACGTTCCTCCCAGCCTGACAAGGGACTGCTAGTGTGCCACAGCCCACCCTCCCCCGTTATCCATAACATATGAAGTTTCATAACGCTGAATCCCCTACTGCTGCTACCTCCGCGGTCATCTAAGGCACCGGAGGAAGCAGCAGGGCCTACCGGAACTGCGTCACAATCGCTCGCCATTCATTCCTATTTCTAGCACGCTCTCTTGCCTCTCTCACATCAATCCTCCTATCACCCAGAGCTTTCTTCACTCCATCCATCCACCCAAACCTTGGCCTTCCTCTTGTACTTTTTTATAGTTCTAATATTTTCTTTTCAAGGTAATGTCAATATATTCCATTTGGAATTCAAAAAGAAATTTCAAAATGGTACGAGAATATTACAATAATCTTTAAATTATATTAATAAATAAAAAAAAATATTTTATATGATTGTAATTACATTAACTCTTAATTAAGGATTTCGGAGTCATAACCACATTATGAAAATGATTCCCTTTGGTTTTCATTTGAACCATTATTCATCGTCAATTCTATATTCATTTCAGAAATATCAGTTAATTATATTTTTCTGGAAAATCCTTTTCACAATTATATCTGGACAACTTTTAATCAAAGAAAATTAATAAAATCATAGAAAAAAACAACTAAAAAATACTCTCTCATCAGTCTGGTTAGAACTTCTTCTGCAAAATAAACGTCATTCCACCCAATGCAAAAAATACCACCTGGAAATAAAATTGAATGATCGCAGAACAAGTGATAAAAGAAGATACATGCACCACTGTGTTTTTATCCTGACTATTTTCGTCGAAGCGATCTTGTTGCCAGACACTTCACCTGGAGATGTGCATTTCCGAAAAAAATTGCACAACTGCTCTTTGCCAATTATCTCACAAAAGGAGGTTATTTGTTCATTTTCTCATTTAAATAATGAAACATACGACGTTTTACATCCTTTATATAGCTGCTTTTATCATGCAGTTGCAGTTGTTCCGCAGATTATTTTTAGTTCACATGCTGCTTTTCCCTGGCCGTTACTGTTTATTATATCACTTTTTTTTTATTTCGATAGATTTAATTATTTTCCAGTTTCCTCTTGTCTAGGTGATGGTTTCTTGTTCTCTGAATACTTCTATTAAAATGCACCGTAGATATTTTAAGTTTAATTTG